>NC_136419.1:72407500-72442500 GCF_052625555.1 Lactuca saligna | reverse complement strand
AAATGTTCTTTAGTGCTCAAATGTCCAAACATAATACTATATATTAATTTTAAAATTTGATCGCGTCAATTATACAAAATTTGGATTTTATAAGAGAACATTGTTAAAATGTGATTTTAAATAAAAGTATATCATGACTTACTGGATGCATGCAATAACAAAGATATAATATATTTTTAAACTAGATTTATAAAAATATCAAAGACCCATTATTTAAGCAAAAATCTATGCAATCTTATTTGAATATCACTCTCTCGTGAATTGTATGTGCTAGTAGGATAAATGATACCTAACCACTAGTGTAGTGTTTTGAAGGTCAGGGTGCATTCACAATTTCTATAAGCTAGTTATAGGCCGATTACATAAGTTTTTCAAACTGATGATTTCATCATAAATTTATTGTGATAAAGGTCACCTATGCAATAGAAATCTGAGGTATAGATGTGATTTAGTGTTCCCATAAGGATAGGAATTATATAATATAATATAATTGATAATCGATATCTGCCTAATTGAATTTAATAAATGGGATAAGGATATCTAACCTTTTATTTGTTTTGCAACATGGATCCTTTTTGCAATATGGATCCTAGACTATGATAATTAATGTTTTTGAAACTTAAGGGTATTAATTATTAAAATTTAAATATTAAAAACACTAGATGAATAATGTTAAAACTTTGTAGATGCAAACAAAATGCAATCTCATAACCATGCATCATATTTCACTTGTTGGTTTACTTGAAATAATAACAGTCTTAAAAGCCTATTCCTAAACCACATGCTTTGAGCAAAAGAGCTGAACATGATACCTAGTGGAGACATCACTGTGATGATATAGATTTTTTGGTCATTACATTGGGAACAATTATTCATGACTTTTAATAAGTCTTGGATAACTAGAATGTATATAAGATGTTTCGATAGATGAGCATATACCCCAACATTATAATGATATTTGGTTGGAGCCATTTTAAACCATGAAAGAGTTCAAGTTTGAAAATAGTCATCCTATGTACTCTAAGAGGCCATTAGTTCATAGAACGGACACCTTTAGGCCCAAGAAATCTAAGAAGGCCCGTATAGATGGATCTTGTTTCTTATGTGGAGAAACAGGACACTACAAGAGAATTTGTCGCTCTTATTTGAGATGAAAGTCTGAAAAGACTAGTACTTCAAGTATCTACAAGATAGAAATTATATTTTTCATATAATACTCAAGTACTTTGTGTTGAATGTTAATATAATATTTATAAATGGCTTAAAGATATTTCAAGAAAAGTAAGAAGGTAAGAAGAAGCAAGTTGTAACTTCACTCTCGGAGTTTAGTTTATTATTTATGCTTAGAACATAAAATACTTGTAATATAAAAATTATTTGTTTTGGAACAATGTATGTTTTAATTTAGTCTGTCTAAATATATATATTTCTAAATTAATTTATTAAGTGATTGATTATTTACTTAATTGTTTTTCACAACGACCACATTTATATTCTATGATGATTAAATTTTGTTTCAGAGAACTAGATCTCTTAATCGAATTATAAACTGAATATCAGTGTTTTCTAAATAAAGATGTTCTATAAGCAAAGACTTTTGACTCAAACTTGATTTGAATCAAACTTATTTAAGACATTGTTATCTTTATTATATATAGGATATACACATATTCTAACTTCAAGAAATGTATTTTTGAAGGAAAATAATATAGTTTATTTGACATATGAGGATCTTATTTATATACAAAATATTCCTAATGATATTTTCACTAAAATGTGTAGAAAATAATTATTAAATAACTACAAACTATGATGTATTAATTCCTTTCTAATGAATGTTTCTATTTAGTTTAAAATACCTAATCAACTTTATATAACAATTATAGTCGTTGTAATTATGTTTGACATGTTAAAAGATATTTTTGATACCTTTCTTAAAATTTTCAAATATAAAGTCGAGATACATATTATTGGAACCATCTAAAGCCTTAGTGATAATAAAGGATGAATTTCCCCTTACTAGATATGGTTTGGTTTTTAATCGGTATAAATTATCTTGGTATACTCTTTTGGGATTATTCCTTAGTCACTATCAATTGTATCTGAAATACAAAAAACAACTAATGAGTAGATAAAACACCTTATAATATTTAGTATGGAAAGGATCCATCCCTATCTTACTTAATGTTTTCTGGTTTTGAAGCTTATGTTAGACTAAAGCATCTAAACCCAAAATCTACTAATTAAATATTTGTAAAGTACTCTAAAAGGTTGCTTAGATTATTTTATAGAATCCCACCAAAAATATGTTTTCTCATTCCTATGAAATGTGAGTTATCATAAAGTGAGCTTATGATAAAAAAGAAATTGAGAGGCACATGGAACTTGAAGCCGCTCATGAACCATAGCCTAATGTAGGATCAGATGGAACTAGTTTCAACAAGAAATTATTGAACATGAAGAATAGCTATTCATAAATACAAATTATTCACATAAATGGCAAGAATCATCTATAACATAAGAAATATGGAATCTCTCATTAATGAGTTCTTGATGGTTACTGGCAAATCTGTCAACTACCAAAACGCTATATCAGACTTTGGTCCTAATTAATGAGTTAGAGTTATGAACACTAACATGTAATCCATGTCTAATAATCAAGTATGAGCTAGATTAATCTTCCTCCATATACCAAGGCTAGAAGGAGTAAGTGATTCTTTCAGTAATAATATAAACATGGAAAACTACACACATTTAGCAATATTTGTTGTTAAAGTTTTTTCTCATACTCATGGCATTGACTAGCTATAATTAGATCAACAATGATATTACCATAACTACATATTCTAATTATGAGATATGGAAACTAGATTCCAAGAAAAACCGCATTCCTTAATTGACACCTACTTGAAAATGTCTATATAGCTTAACACGGGTTTTTTTTAATATACGTTATCCTAACAAGTTGTGTAAGCCTTATGATCCATTATTGATACAAAGCAAACATCTTAAGGTTGGAATCATCATTTTAATATGAAAACACAAGGTATGCTTTTATATCAAAATCAAGATAACATCTTTGTTTACTAAGAACTAGTGGGACAAATAGTGATATTAATGTATTCCTAATCTTGTATAAATGAGACATACTTAATCATGAAAAATTACATTCCGGCTATGCAAGGTTGTTTCACCTTGACTTGAAAATTGATTTCTAAGATGAAAAGCTTAGGAAAGACAATATACATTCTAGGAATGTATAATCTATGGAGATATATAAAGATGAATGTTAAAGTTTTAAAACTTTATGGATATATTAACGCAAATTAAATTTAGTTAGATCCATTGAAATGGTTAAATATGAAGATGAAGTGTTCTCAAAATTCACACAAATTAAATTTAGTTAGACCCATTAATAAAGTTTTTCCTTCAAGCAAAATATGAATGGTCACACTTCTGCTATAGGACTTCATTACTCTAGAAATGGGATTTGATTTTGATTGGTATTTGGATATTGGAACATTAAGACAAAAACCATTATATTTTCTAGACATATAGGGATATTATCTTCACATCAATACTTGTTGTGTTCTATATTAACATGTTAAATCCATGAATAATCAAATTATTCTAAAAGTTCATAGTCGGATAAAATTGTGGGAGTAATTATGAAGTAAGACTAATATGAATGGATTGGTTGACTCATATGATGAAAGTATGCAATAGGTTGTAACAAAGATTCAGAGGTACTCGTCAGAGAACTGGTATTGAATTGGCCCGCATCAAGATCACCTCATGGATCATTATCAAAAGTGATACTTGATAAAAGGGTACTATATTTGTATCCTTAATACCAGGGATACATAATGGGACTTAAGTGTAGTTAGTGTTATGCTTAATATGGTTAAATGTTCACACAGATCGTCCCAAATTTCCTAAGTAGCTACTCAACCATTCTCGACCACTAATCCCGATATACTCGGTTGCTACCCAGCGAATACTCTCCTCTTATCAGCATACTCTTCTGATTACAGACACTCCCTAGGCTCTTCCTAGGTTCTCACACTTCTTTGCCATCAGCTGCTGAATAACTCCTTACAATGCCAGCCATCTACCTCCTGAATATCATCATATTTACTTGGTAGCTGATTCCTATTATCAAGAGTTCCATAAAGCACAAAGCAAGCAACATTCAGGCATCGAATAACCTCCACCAAGACTTACACACAACTCGAGCACACAACTCCACTTACTCTACTCATAACTCAAAGGAATCACTGAACTCAGACTGTCTCACCTCTCATGGTATCTAATTACTCCTCTCATTAGACTCCTCAAATGCTTATCTAGGTATCTCCATTAGATTATCTCTCGACTCAGAACTCCCTCTCTAAATGATTCCTGCTAGATACTCTTACTCAACACTTACTCAAGGCACATAATAGATAACAAAAATCTCTAGGCTAAGGCATCACAAATCAGGCATCTCTAGCCCTAACACGAAGTACGTAGCCTATTGTCTAGCATGCATAAATAATATCTCATAAAGTAAACAATTTTCGGTATTTTGGGAAATCATTGTTCGGGCCCTGGCTAATTGTACACACCGCTCCTTCTTGTTTTTCTCTTAGAAACTCTTACTTGTTATAGAAAAATATTTTCTTTTTGAAAACTTTTCTCAAATCCTTAGTTTTAGTCTAGACTTACCCAAAGGTGGATCTGAATCCCTCAAACCAAGACTCTGATACCAACTTGTAACACCATATATTTTCAAACAAAAATTTCACTTAAAATCACATAATTCTCATAATGCTTTTTACAAAAATCCAATTTATTTTATTTACCAAATACAACTCCATAATTATTTAGTTAACAATCCAGGATCCTCAAAATATAGCTCCTTCTCTAGTGTGTACAATCAAGTCGGCGCCTTCTTGAGATTATGATAAAAACCTAAAACACATAACACATAACACGGTAAGCACAAAGCTTAGTGAGCTCCCCAAAATACCACACACACAGCTCATTAGCCACTCGAGGCTATATCACTTTAAGACCCACCGGTCAATGTGTCTTAGTGGGACTCTCCAGTCGCACGACTCGTTGGACCCTCTGGTCCGATCTGTACAGCTCTGCATAGTATAAATCATAAAGACATAATACATAACATGATTCACAAAACATAAGGTAGGATAACATAATACTCAATGTAAGCACATAAGACCCTTCAGTCACACATAAGTACCACTCTATGTAAAGTATAGTGAGAAGACTCACCTCGAAAGCTTACAAGTGATAATCTCGCACACGAAAATCTCGAACTAGCCTTCGCCTATCACATAGGATAAATATCTTTAACTAATACTCTATTCATACTCAATGCCAAAAATCTTTCCATCACTTTCTCTTTCTAACTCCTGGATTGATAAAAGACCATTTTACCCCTCCATGGTCTCCATTACTCATTATAACCACACCCTAAAGTCAATAGAATTCAAACTCGAGTCGACAGTCCATGTTTGACCCGACTCGCTGAGTGCATCTATGTGATTCGTCAAGTCCCCTTGTTTCTTATGTCTTATCGTGAAAATCTACCTTGACTCATTGAGTTATCTTGCCAACTCACCAAGTCACCCACATCCAGACCCATCGGGGAAAAACCCCAGCTGACTCGTCGAGTCAGCTCATAGACTCGACGAGTCCCTTCAATATGATTTCTCAGTCATATGATTCAAAGCGGCTCTACTACTCCAAACACTAGATCTAGCATCCCAAGACCCCATTGTTACGTAAAGATGTAATCTTTTACGTTCATGCATGGTAGTTTTTGCTCCAATATACCAAAACATGTTCTCACAATGTGTTAAGCGTAATATCCTTCATATGGGTGAATAAATTTTGGACCTTTGGACTCTAGGGACCTCACAAGGTCCAGATCTGAGGTCTAAACCACAAGATAACTCTGCAAGCTCAAAACCTCAAATAAAGGTGGCATAAACCCTCACCTTCAAAAATCAAGAGATCTATCCATACGAATGATAAAGTTGTAAACTTTTCACCTTTTACAGAAGCTCTTGGATGACAAGCAACGTATCTAACAACCTTTTCTCATTCCTTGCTTGAATTCCATCTCTTCCCCTCCAAAGATGTACCAAAATACTTAATATAAGCTCAACATTCTCTCGTTTAGCTCATAAAGGCGACTAGGGTTTCTCTCAGTGAAGTTGGGCAACTCATAAGCCACAAATAAGGCTATAAGTTCCTTTATATAGACCCTAAACTCGGCGAGTCGGCACACTGACTCGTCGAGTCTGTTCATTAAAGCCATGCAGATAAATACTGCTACCTATGATTAATTACTTCCTAGAAACCCTAAGAAGATCATAATTCGATTGGAGAACAAGGTTTTGAGAGATCTATGCGAAGAGCATCATTAATCTTTCAGTTTGCTTAGTTTTCATCATGTTTAACTTAGTTTACTCTTTGATTTTGTGTGTTTTTGCCATAATTATGGGCTAATACCCTTTGATTTTGTTTGGTGATCATGAACCCTAATACTATTAGTTGATTCCATTAATTATGGATTTAATTGTGTTGGATTAACTTGTGTTCGATAGATCGATAATCCGATCATGTTAAAGTTCTAAATTTTATTGCTTTTCCTGCAAGTTTGATGTAGTTAGATGACAATTCTTATTGCATGAACTTGAAATCTAGTTGTTTATGAACATAGAATTTCTAGATCTAGTGATTGAATAAATTCTAGAGTTATGTAGTAAATTTGGTATCTTTGATTGTGTTAGAGATCATTGTTAATTCGTAATATATGCTTAATCTGCTTGTCTTAATCTTAGATAAGTCATAATTAGATTTATCATTTATACTCCAAATAATCTTAGTGTCCACGTGTGCTAGATCACTGCATAGTAGTTCACAAATTTTGAATTGCTAGGAATTGGAACATGATAGCTAGTAAATTAATAATTTAGTAACCAACGTATTTAATCCATTAGAAATCAACCATAGGAAAATGGGAGTTCAAAGGTAAACGGAATTATCTTTTATCCTTGATTAAGAATTGTTTTCTGTTACTTGTTTTAGTTTAAAGTAATAATAGTTGATTGTTTGATTTAACTTTTTCTGAACTTTCCTCCTCCCCCCCCCCCCCCCCCCCCCTATTAAGATCAATTATTTTTTGTTTTAAACATCTGTTCCTATTTTCGACTCTTTACTTTATTAAACATCAGTTCCTGTGTTCGACTATTTGCTTACTTTACTGTACTACTATGCGATTAGGTACATCGCCTAATATGTTTTAGCTTGTAAAATTAGATAGGATTGTAAATTTAAAGCTTTTAGTGAATATAGAACACATCAACCAACTTGTTTAAAAACTTATTGCAGTTCGTCATAATCTAAAATCAAAGGCACTGATGAAGGTATCGTGATACATAAACCAAATAAGGTTGAAGAAGGTCTAGAGTGGAAAGGCGGTAGAAGTGGAGCAGATGAAGTGCCGGACGGAAAAACCACTAGGGCCAAAATGGGGGACGATGCTATGGAAACCTAGGGGCAATGGGAAATGAAAACACACAGGGGCGAACATGCTACATAAAGGGGCGTTTTCGATCGGCTTCAAAATTAAGCCACAAGCCGATGAATTGTAGCCGACTTACCCATTTATTGTTCATAAGCTTGATACCTTTTAATTATATATATATATATATATATATATATATATATATATATATATATATATATATATATATATATATATATATATATATATATATATAATTTATTTATTATAATTAGTTAGAAAACTCAATCGAAGAATAAACTGAAGGTTGCAAAAGTAACGAAATTTTGTTATGAATTTTTGGATTGCATAATCTATTTTTGGTGGCAGAAAAGAGAACGTTCTTATGTATCTGTTAATTGGATAATTAATTTTGTAGAAAAATGAATTATTGAAATAAAATTAGTCTATGTTGGACATAGCTTTATCTCATACATAGTTTTGTTAAAATTAAAGAAATTTAAGAAAAATCAGTTGAGTGGTCGAATTTTATAGATGTTTTCTTGCGATAATATCGCCAAAATGTTGGCCTTTGTCTGCAACGGTAATGTCATAGTGACTGACCAACTCAAAACATATCATTTGCTGTAAATTGATAACAAATAATCAAATAACAAAACACAAAAAAGTTAAATTGATGAAAAATACTCAAAGAAAAAAAAAGAAAAAAAAAAGTTAATGGCAAAACTCTTTGAATGATAAATGTATGTCGACGTTTTTGTGATCATGTATGAAGATTAATACCCAAATGTAGCTATGAATGTATTGATTATAAAAAGCGCACAAACAATCAATGTAAACAGAGCTATATATGGTAACAAGGTGTGTAAACTACGGTACAATAAAAAAAAATTAACTAGTTATACGATTAAATACGATAATATTGTTAGTCATTTTAGTATCAATAGTTATTTAAGTGTGATTGTAATTAATATATACTGTGAAAGGAAATTGTTAGCTATTTTTTATTGTAAATTAGATGGTATGAAGTTCATATTTATTTATTTATTTATTTTTTAACTGACAAATATTATTAAAATGACCACCATATAGCAAGTTACTAGATGAGGTCAGGAGAACAACAACAAGACAACAAAAATTATATAAGTTCTATAATCTCATCGTACACAATTTAGTGGACATGCATTCCACTCAACCCATTTGTAATTATAATTTGTTCTCCTATGTTTTAGCCAAGTATAGATCAATGATTTAACTCTATTGATAATCTTAAGGGGGGAGTGGGGAGGTGCGTATGTTCTTAAACATCCAGTCGCATCTCGATTTCCATAGCAACCATATCGTGCCAAAGCATACACTGATGAGATTATTTCTCCTCTTCACAAATGTGGAGGGTCAATGGGGTCACGCCCCTGGCGGTGGTCACACTGTCCGTCAGCAGCTACAATTAATTCAAGTATAACCATCTATTTTGTCATGCTGCTTTTCTAAAGGAACGTAATGGACAAATTCCCTTTTTAATTTTTTTGGTTATCTTGTTTCTTAATTTGATTTTCGTTACTTTGCCTCGAATCGGATGTATCCTTGTAGATTATCTTAGATTGATTTTAATGATACCTAAACATATGGTCGAAATATGAATTTGAAAGTGATCTTGCACAGAAGACAAAAGGAGATGAGGTTACCTTACGTGCAACTGGAAGATAGTCAAGGAACAAATTGACCAAAAGAACCTGGTCTCTTTGAGGGGTATTTTTGGTATTTTTGTTTTTGTTTTTGGAAAAGGTAGCCGATGTCTCAAGCTTCCTAGGAGTAGACTCTGGGCGTAACTCAAGTTTTGATTTACAATGTAACTCCCTAGTTTCAGCTTTAAATTAGTATAGGTTGTCTTATCCGTATCTATGTTCTATTTACTTAACATTTTGTATTGTATTGCCACTTTCCTGCTGGTTCTAATGAATACATATATTAACCTTGCCGTTAAAAATATATATATATATATATATATATATATATATATATATATATATATATATATATATATATATATATATATATATATATATATATATATATATATATATATATGTATTCTTCATACCACCTTTACATTTTTTGTCATACCACCTTTACATTATTCGTCTACGCCTAACGACTCTAACAAATAAAATACTCACAATGTTACACCAATTACTACAAAACAAATCTCATATGTCTATGGAATTTTGCCAAGGAAGCAAAATCCGTAGATGTTCCAGCTATGAAATGGACTCAAGAATAATAGTTTTAACTATTTTGCTAAACAATTTAATAAGAATAAACAAGTACCAAATAACTACAAAAGTTTCAAAAGTTTGTAGATATTCTAACATGGATTATGCCGTTAAATGCTTGGTCGTAAATATTGTATATATTTTTGCTGGGAAAATTTTAAACCAATACATTTTCTACAATCAGGCCCGGTTTTGAGGATGTGCAAGGTGTGCAACCGCACAGGGTCCCGGAAAAAATAGGGCCCGACTTTTCGCCAATTTATATAGTTATTATATATTATATATTATGTTACGCAACAATTTTAACACACAATTTGTAGTTCAACTGGCTTATGAGCCGCCATTTCATGCTAAATGTTGTGGGTTCGATTCTCATCTGCTCTGTTATTTTAATTTTTAACTGATCTGTTTTTAATATATATACACATTTATGTAAATTTTTAACAAAAATCTTACAGTTCGGCTGGCTTTAAGGTGTAAACATTGTTGGCTCTCTCATTAATAGTCAAGGGTTTGAACTATTTGTCTTACACATTTTTGAATGATTTTTATAACTAATCATTTTTCTTATCTTAGGGGTCCATTTATCATTATTAGCACAGAGCCCTCAAAAATAACGGACCGACCCTGTCTGCAATGTACAACAAACTACGGAAGTTAGCTACAAACTAATTTTTGGTAAACAACTACGCTTTTTGTATCCATAGTCCATTGGAGACGAATATATATATATATATATATATATATATATATATATATATATATATATATATAGAGAGAGAGAGAGAGAGAGAGGATTATTTGAGAACCTATACTTTCCCGAGAACCCGAGAACCAAACAAGAACCGTTAGATCCAAATAATAGAGGGCCAAAATGATATGTGATATATTTGTCAAAACTTGGAAATAAAAAGCAGGGGGGGTGTCTTATTCAAATTAGTTGGAGGGCATTTTAGGGATAGATAACTTATACTTGATCCCATCAAACTCTTTCCTTATACTATTTCTATCCCTGTTCATCGTCAAATCTCTCTCCCTCTCACATTCTTCATTGACGATAAAGATGACTGCCTCATCCATCATTCATCATCGATCGCCTCAACCCCCCCCCCCCCCCTCCTTTACTGACCACCTTTACCTTTGTCGACCGCCACAATCCTTAATATCACGTTCTTCACAGAAAAAACTGCACTGAAGATGCTTTGATTTTGAATCATTTTATCCTCTATCAATTCATTCCCCGGAGTACACCGTAATCTCCGACTTCATCTCGGCCTCCTCTGTGGATTGAAGACCTGAACAGAGAAGATGATCTCTTGTCGATCAAGAATTCAAAGTGCAAACAACATAAAAAGTGCATCTGGTATCGATCGCTCTACTTATGCCTAAAGCACTTGACCTTTGCTTATCAGACTATCCCCTTGGATTCCCGATGCCTCATTTGATGTTCATGTATCAATCGCAAATGAAATTTCATATCAACAACAACAACAGAATTCATAACCGACTAAAATGCCTTCAGATCTGTCATTTGTAATCCTTATCTCATTATCGCTACTGGTGGCCTCGCACAAAAAAGCGATTTTGACTCTTCACTGGTCAGGCATTTTAGACAAGAAAAATCCCTATCTCTTGATCTCGGTCTCAATTTTCCTCCACTAGGAGTTGCCTAAACAGAGGTTTTTATTTTTCTGCATATCTTCGGGTTTTTAGATCAGATTTCACTTTTGCTTTTCTGCATTACCAAAATTAACTTGACAATCTATATGCTTGTTATATGCTTATTCGTATACTGAGTTAGTTATCAGATTCAATACAGTATGTGATATTGAAATTACTTAGAATTTAGAAGGTTTCTCATTAAGAAGAACATTTTCTTGAAAATATAAACAGACTCAGTGGTGACTCTAAGAAGTTCAACACGGATCCGTCTGGTGGAAATATAGTCAATTCGTATTAAAAGTGTCAGGTTTTCTGAAGTGCATGCAAGTTGCTCGACGAAAGTCCTGAACCAGATGTAGTTGCTTTGCTTTAATATTAATGTATATTTTCTTTGGATTTTACCGGAGTTCTTGTTGTAGTTAACCTTGCTTGTATATGAGATGCTATGAACAGACTTAGTGGTGACTCTAAGAAGTTCAACACATTGGTAGGTAATATTCTAATAATCTATTTCACATATTTTTTTTAAAAGCATCAACAATTTTTAATTCTTTCAAATCTTCATATGTCCCAGGTGCCAGTAGACCTTGTGATTGACCATTCAGTTCAAGTTGATGTTTCAAGAAGTGAAAATGTTGTTCAAGCAAATATGGACCTTGAATTTCAACACAACGATGAACACTTTTCCTTTCTGAAATGGGGATAACATGTTTTTTTAGTATTGTTTACAAGGTAAATATGTACACATTAAAACCATATCACAGATGAACCTTGCAAATAATCACTATAATAAGCATAAAAAGTTCAAAAATACAATGAAATAACACTGAATATTGATAGCTTGCAAATAATCATTGTAATTACATGTCATTCACGTATAAATCACATGTGATTCACATATAAATCACAAGTAAATCAAATATAAATCAGATGTGATTCACATGTAAATCACAAGTGAATCACATATGAATCACATGCAAATCACATATGAATTACATGTGATTCACATGTAAATTAAAAGTAAATCATATATGAGTTACATGTGGTTCACATGTAAATCATAAGTGAATCACATATGACTTACATGTAAATCACATGTAATTCACATATGAATCAAATGTGATTCACATGTAAATCACAAGTGAATCACATATGAATTACATTTTATTCAGATGTAATTCACATATGAATCATAAAAGATACAATAACATGTGAATATTATATTATATATAATCACATGTGAATCTGGCATGATACATACATATGTATTTTTGTGAATGCTCTTGCATTAACCAATTTTTTTTATTTTCTTATAGATTGGAAGATTTTGTGGAAAATATTGAAGAGGTGAAAAGTGATAAATTGAAGAAAAATATGAAAATCTTGGCACGCAGACATAAAAATGCTTTGAAAATATGTTGCATTTTTTGGTTTTTTATATTTTATTTTGTATCTTTAAAATACTTGCACAATTGTATTTATAGATTACTAATAAAAATGAGTTATATATATATATATATATATACACACACACACACAAACACACACATACATACATATATTATGATTACCTATAAAAATTATAATATAAGAAATATGCATATACGCACTTGAAAAACTATGTATATATGCACTTAAACATTGATTTTTTTCGTTAAAAAAATTATAGCTTTTTTTTAATATTCCATATTTTTTTTACAGTATACTGATTTTTTAAAAATTTATTGTTTTTAGAAAATCGAAGTTTTTTAAAAAAGAAAATTAATTTTTTTTAAACTTCATGTTTTCTAAACAAATTTAAAAAATTGTATATTTTTAGAAATTTGAAATATATTATTTAAAAAAATCTGAAAATTTGATTTATTATTTAATTTTTAGGCATTTTGATTAATATTTCTAATAATACAAAAAATCAAACGTTAAATAAGAATGATAAGATGACGATAATGTCATTAATGAGTTAATTTTGATCTAATGCTCACCTTTAATTTTCAGGTACTAAAGGAAACTATTAGTTCTCAAGGGATTTCACCAATATATATATATATATATATATATATATATATATATATATATATATATATATATATATATATATATATATATATATATATATATAAAGGGTCCGGATCCGGTATGAATCCAAAAATTGGTAGGAACCGCAATGACTATTCTCCACCAATCATTTCGTCAATAGCACAAACGTCAAGCCCGTTACTTGGGCATGATGTGATCAAACGCGTCGCACATGCATGAATTGTAATATGGACTCGAGGAAATAATCATGCGCGATGAACGTTATTTATATGCTCGTTTTAATGTTTTTTTTTTGTATATATTTCTTTTTTTTAAACCTTTTTTCGTTTATTTTTAAATTTTTTCGTTCTTTTTAATATATTTTTTTTCCTTTTTTTCCTTTCCTTTTTTTTTTAATATCTTTACTATATACTTGAAGATAGTAGGGTTTTTTTTACTTGAAGATAGCTCAGCGGTATCCGGTGTTACCGTCCCTCTTTGATGTTGAGAGTTGAAGACTCGTCATAGACATAAGTGGATTTAAGGTGTAGTATATGAGTATGTTATATTTTTTGTTAAAAAAAGTATGGTTTTTTTTTTTTTTTTTTTTTTTTTTTTTTTGATTTTTTTTTGATTTTTTAAACTAAATATATCTTTGAGTTTTTAATTTTAACAGTTAAAAAATTTTAAATAAGAAGAATATTAAGGATCATAATATTTTCCATTCATAATTTTTTTGAATCCTATTATTTTTAGATCATAAAATTTTGAATCATAGTATTTTGAATCATGACGATATTATGCATCATACATTTTTTGATAATATTAATTTGGATCATTTTAATTTGGATCATAATATATTGAATTAAAAAAAGTTTTTGTTCAATTCAATATTTGGATCGTTCTAGTTTTTGAATCATAAAAAATATAATAATTAAATATCATTAAATATTTGAATCAAAATATTTTTAGATCATAACAAGTTAAAAATCATAAACATATTGAATCATAATAACCATAAATATTTTGAATCATCTTTATTTGGATCATATTATGTTCAACATTATTTTAAAAACTTTTAATCTTTTAAAATCATGTTTAGTATCTCAAACACCATATTTTTAAAAACTCTTTTTATAAAGTCATTAGAGTATTGTGTAGAAGTATTCTTTAAATTTTTATAATTTTTTGAGAATTTTTTTGGGGTTGTTTTATAAATATGAAAAATAAAAAAAAATCAAATTTTATGATCGTGTACATTTTGTAGGAAAATAAATTATAAGAAATTTGATTTTTTCATATATTTTTTTTAAAGGAAAAAAAGTTACTACTGAAAAAATAAGCGGGTGGAAAAAAAACACCCCAGCCAATAAAAGCTAGACACTTGTCATGCTTGGGTGGGGGTACGTGTCAGCTTCTAGAGATGCCACATGGCCAAATTTCCATTTTCGTTTTTCTTAATTGTTTTAATCTTTTTCATTTTTGTAACTTGTACCCCCAAACAATTAATCTTCCTCGGAAATTATCAAAAATTCGCAACTAATATGAGAATGGCATATCATCTTGCAATATTTTGACGATAAATAAAATCAAATCCTAACCATTTATTTTTTTTCAATCTTATCGTAAAAAATAATCATCGTGGTTCCTACCATTTTTTGAATTCATACTTATCATATATATATATATATATATATATATATATATATATATATATATATATATATATATATATATATATATATATATATATATATAGTGGTCAAACAAAAATAATAATACCAGTTAAAATTATAAAACCCGTAGGATGAAAATAAATATAAAATTAACTCTATAGTAATAATACAATATTAAAAAAACTAAAAATTGTCAATCAAAACATAGTTATAAAACATTAACATTTCATTTTGTTTGAGAAATTAACTCTATAGTAATAATACAATATTAATAAAACTAAAAATTATCAATCAAAACACATTTAAAAAACATTAACATTTCATTTTGTTTGAGTATTCCTCATACCTCTACCAAAAAAGAATTAAATTTTGTATTTTCCGTACTAGCTTCAAAATTTCCAACCACACCTAACTCATTTATATTTTCTTCGCTTGAATTTTGTTTGAGTTTCCATTGCTTCAATTTCAACCTTTCTTTCTCCTTTTGTTGTCTTCGTCTAGTTTGTTCTCTCGTTTTCTAGTCCGACTTTCTTCGATCTATCTTACTATTGCCAATGTGTGTGAGACATGAAGTCAAATGCATCCAATGGTAGAAATAAATAAGGAGCTGCTGAAAGGGTAAGTATGTATCACCACTGGATATAAGTTGTCCATAGCATGATACCACACCTAAAAGGAAATGATGAATGTAGTGTTAATAAGTTATGCATTTCCCCCGTCAATGTGGGAGTAAGTTGTGTTGCTAACTAGTTACCTTTTAAATAAGGTACATTAGAAGAAAACGGATAAAACACCATATGAGTTATGGTAGTGTATAAAAACATCATACATATACCATCGAGTGTGTAGGGAGTTCTTGCAAAGGTCATGTTACCTATGCCCATGGTGCAAAATATAAGGCCTAAGACTGTTGATTGCCTATTTATTGAATATGTACAAAACATTACTGCTTATCGTTTTCTTGTGCATGTTTCCAAAATATTAGAGATTCACAAATACAAAATAATGAAGTTAAGTAATACATCGTTCTTTGAAAATTTGATTCCATCTCTTGATAAGGAAAAGATGCAATGAATATTCTCATGAAGAAGATATGAATAAGTAAATGGAACCCTGGCAGAGTAAAATGCCACAATTCGAAAAGTCATTTAGAGACGATTTCTACACATATATTGTTGAAAGTGAGCCTTGATTTTTCAAATAGCAGTTACTGCCTATGAAGAACCTTAATGAAAAGAGGCAATTAAAAGTGAAATGGATTCCATCTTGCAAAACTACACATGGGAGCTAATAGGTTTACCCCAAGGATGCAAACCACTAGGATATAAATGGATTATCAAGAAGAAAATGAAAGCAGATAGATCTATTGATATGTACAAGGAAAAGTTAGTAATAGAATGTTACATATAAAAAAGTGGCCCTAATTACGTTTATATATACTCTCGATTCCCATGTGTCACATCCATTAGATCGGTACTTTTCATTACCTTAATTAGAAATCTTGAAGTACATCAACTGGATGTTAAAACAATTTATTGAATGGAGATTTAGGAGAAGTAATGTATATGAAACAATCTGAACTGGTATGTTTTAAAGGATCTTTATGCTTAAGAAACATTATAGGATGATATTGCTAGATAATATATTATCCTATAGGGTCACATTAACAACAACTTGATGCTAATATATTATTTATAAAAATTTGACCCTTGATAAATATTTATATTTCTTGTATTTAATTAGAAAAGTTGTTATTTCATGGAAATAACATCTTACCAACAAAAAGGTATTTATTGTTTCTACGAAATAAAACTAAAATAGAACATTAACTAGTTATATCCAGAAGGTATGAATATATATATATATATATATATATATATATATATATATATATATATATATATATATATATATGTGCCATGTTCATTTATTTGGATGCTTTAAGTAACCACCTAGTTAGCATATGTAACTAGTCAATTAGAGGTTTAGTAAAAATCACACAAACTGTTCCATCACCCCTTAAAATCATAAATTTCATGGGGAGATAAAGCTTTTCTTGCAGTCTTACTTTTAAAATCTCATTCATGTCAAAAGAGGCAATGCTTTGACTTGTAAGATGGTATGGTCTATTTCTAATTTGTCTAAGTATATAAAGAAGAGAGTGAATAAAAAACTAGCAAGTTTTTTCCATACATTTCTTCTCCTCTATATCTTTAAAAGTCATGGTGTTGGGGATTCAAAGATTGTGAGATGTCAAAATTGTCTTTGTTGTTTGTAATGTCGAATGTTTTCTTATATTTTATTTTAAGGACTTCTTTTTTAACGAAGCTTAGATGTCAAATTTCCTTATACTTTTTGTGCTTTCAGTTTTCCCTATAAATATGGGAAGGATACTTTTAGAGGTTAAGAACTTTTCCCTAATTGTAATCAATTCTCTTTCCTCTTGTATTCAACCGATCAAGCAATAAAATGTGCCAAACTAATTATATTTGGATCTCTTTTTCTAAATCATTTTATACACTGATTTTGTTTGATTATCCGATTCAATCGGAACTAGATTTGGTATCAAAGCAGGGATCAAAGTGTTTTGATATGATTTTCTTCTGGTTCATATAGATTTTTGAATCTCGTTCTATGATTCAAAAGTTTCCGCACTTTTAGTCCTGAAAATCTTACTAGATCTTCAGTTTTGATTTCATTCTGCATTTCGATCGACTAATCGAGTGTTCAGTGTTCATTTGTTGTTTGATTTATCTTGTTAATCTCAAATTACTCAATCTTTTCTCTGAAATCGTCCGTACATCAACGACGAACTTCAACATTGATACCATGACTTCTTTCTCTCATTTGCTAGGATCTTCAACTAATATTACTATGCGCATTCCAGAATATTACTATCAATGGGCGAATCGAATGGAAGCTTACTTGAATGGACTTGATGAAGAGCTATGGAATTGCATTACTTATGATGTTCATCCACCTCCATCTGTTCATATCATTAGTAATTCTGCATCAACTCAAAGTGTTACTGAACAAACTGAAAGGTTATAGAAGAATGAGAAAAGATGCATGAGAGAGCTTTGTGGTGATCCTCCTCCTGTGGTGTATAATTATGTTCGAACCTGCAAAAACTCAAAACAAATCTGGAATACATTTAAAGAAAAGTACCAAGGTAGTGAGAAGACCAAAATCAGTTTAGTCAAGCAATGTCTGATTGAATTAAGGGAGTTTAAGAAAAAAAATGGTGAATCGATCGAATTTTACTATGATCATCTGAACAAGCTCATCTACAAGTGTAATAGGTATGGAATTACTAGGTCTACTATGGAATACAACCTTACTTTCATAATGGGGCTTCGCAAGGAGTGTAGGATTGTAAGCTTAATGATGAAGACACAACAAACCTTTGATTTTTTGACTCTCAATGGTCTTTACAACCTGCTAAAAGCTCATGAAGCTAAAGTGAATAAAGTAGCTGAAGAGTCAAAAATAAATCTGGGAGGTCCATTAGCATTGGTTTCGAAGGTATCGGGAAGAGTAGTTGAGATGGAAGCTATTGAGAAGGAAAGCTCTGAAGACGAAGGTCTTATCGTCAACTCTGATGACGAAGTGGTGGCTTTATACTCCAACAACAAAGTAAAGAAGTGTTATAAGAAGCCAGTCAATGCAAAGTCGAAAGTTGGTGAAATGAAGGGAAGTAACACTGGAAAAGTTAGTGATGGGAAGAAGTTTAAGAAGAAAGAGGTTAAAGGTGAAGATTCGAAACAAGAGAAAAAGCTAAAAGGTGATTCAAGAATTGATTGTCATTACTGTTATAGAGCAATCACATGGCCAATGACTTCTTGTTGAAGGAGAAAGAAGAAAAGAAAAATAGGTTTAAGGATGAGGCATAATATTCCAAAATGCTGGAAGAAGTGAGGGCTAAGTCGAAGGGGATGTCACTGGTAGCAAGAAAAGAAGATGAAAATGATGGGACATACCAAGTATGGTCTTCGGGATCAGATGATGAAGAAATGAGAAATTCGACACATGGAGCCATGTTTGCAAAGTATGAGGAGGATGAAGGAGAGAAGATCACTGGTCGTTGCTTTGTTTCGACATCAACAGACAAAGCACCAAAGAATTTGAAGGTACGTTCTCTACTTCAATCCTTTAATATTCCTTCAATTCCTTATAAGTCTGTGTTAACTGAGTTTGATGTTGTTGTTAGTTATGTTAATAATCTAGTGATCTCTGCTAGCAATGAGGCTAAAAATCTAGTACTCAGTTACTAAAAACGTAAAGGATGTTAGAGGCGCAGAAGGCGAAAATAGATCATCTAGAGTTGCAAATAATGAACATCATGATTGATAGAGATAGTTTGAATACAAAATGTAACATCCCTAATTTCTCGGTCAGAAAAGACCGATTTAGTTTATGCTTTAAGATAAAATCAAGTAATCTCTCCGATAAAAATATACAGAATTTGTCCCAAAAAACACATGATAAAAATTTATCAAAGCATTTCTTAAAGAAATGTATTCTTCATTTCATTACAAAACTCGGGATGTCCACATCAATACAGACCAAAAGAATAAACAATATATTATAGACCTTACAACAGATATTTACATCTAATGGCCTATAATCCAAAAATCCCTCTTCATCATCCAACTATGCTCTGGGTCGACTACCTGTAATATCAAAAAATCTCAGTAGGTCAGGCTTGGGAGCCTGGTGAGCATATAGGGTCTTCAACCCACAAATAATAAATTTATTAATTTCATCAACCAAAAATAAATTTATTAATTTCATCAACCAAAAATAAATTTATTAATTTCATCAACCAACAATAACCCTGATTACCCGTTCCCTTTATCATCACTTTACGTTCCTAAACACCTATCATAAGGGACCTAGCCTAAGGATCATCATCGAGATGGACTTTTCTGCTAAGGGGATTCCTCAGCCATATATGTCCGAAAGGCAACCATGAGGGGGATGGAGTACACCAGCGAACATATAGTTCTTCGACACCTATTGGTTGCAAGCCTACTAGCGTTCCACTGGACTGTCTAGAAAGGTCCGTGGTCGTCTTTTATACTCCGCTAGATGACTACAACAACAACAACAACAACAACATTGAGGCCTTTCGTCATTTTAACACACACCAACTATTTCATCTACCCATGTTATACCCAACATATTTGTAAATAAAAATACATATACAGTTTAAATCATTTTAAAACCATTATAAAACATTCATTCAACACCCATCTCAAATAAACAAACAATAAATATACATATAGCATGTATTTTATAGAGAATACTTCATATCTATGTGTAAGATGAAAGTGACTATACACTCACTTGTTTTGATGATAATTGGGCAACACCTCATTTCTTAAAATAAACTTTTCTGATGAAACCATAATGTTTTCTAAAAAACCGGGCTTCATGTGGGCAGAGTTTCGTCTCGAAAAACTCTTTTCTCGGGATCTTCGGGCACTCCGGGACTTGCTTACGATTCCATGATTATAAAATAGGCTTGGGGGTATTTAGTCTAGGTAAAAAGAAAGTAGAAGGTGAAATAAGTAAAATTTTGTAACCAAAATCGTGTGGCTATGAATCCTATTTATAGGAGACCGAAGGTCCTCGTTACGAAGTGCGTAAATCCAGGTACGCAGGGTGTAGTGCCTCGCATTTCTCTTCATTGGGCGTAACTTTGTACACTGGGCGTACGAAGTGGATCAGTTTGGACGCGCCAATGCTACGAAACATCGCTCTTATGCGAAGGAGTAGGGAGGGGCTGACTCCAGATCACGTACATGAGTACACAGGCGTACTCCTTCTTTATGTCGGGTATACTCCCTCGGACCAGCCTCGAAGTTTGTGCCCTAAAATTCAAAAATCTGTAACTTCGCATACGAACTACATTTTTACATTCGTTATATCCACGCGTAGGTGAAATTATGCTCTACAAATTTCGTTTAGACTTCGTCGGCTAATTCTGACTTTATTCTCAAAGTTATATTTTTAACAGGACGGGACAGGAAAAGTTCGTTAAAAATTTATAACTTCTTTATCCGATGTCCGTTTTCGTCTTTTAACCGTTGAACTTCTATCAACAAGATATTCGATTCTCATTTAGGCTGTTTCGACTAAAAATCACTCGATCTAAAATTCGAGTTTCGGACTACCTACTGTTATGCTAAATTTTAGAAAATTCATAACTTCCTCATATGAAGTCAGATTTGGACATTCTTTTTATGGATGCTCTCGATTTAATGAACACTATGAATTTTGTGTAGATCACTATTATAAAAAGCAATTTATCGTAAATTTACTTTTTACATCACCCAGCGTTGTGCCGATTATGTCGTGAAACTTCGACAGGTCATAACTTCTTCGTTATAACTCGGATTTTGGTATTCTTTATATCTCCAGATTCCTTATTTTAACCACTACAACTTCCTTCATAAATATCTGGTTTATCTAATATTTATTTTCGATGCTTATTTTTATCCTTAACTTATTAATTCATAATAATTAAACATAAAACACATAATACACAAATGATACATCTTTATTATCTCAAAACAAGTTACAAAAGTTGGTCTAGACTATTACATCATCATTAATTCCTAGCTTAGAAACACAGGCGTTACATAGATAATATGATTTTGTTAAAAGAAAGGAACATTTACTGTAATTCTACTAAAAGACGCTATTATAAGTTGACTGAATTGCATCACTTTAGTGACATAAGTAAAGAACAACATAGGAAGATTCTACCATTCTTATCTTTCGAAAGGGAAAAAGTAGATGCAACTTCTAATGATTGTGAGATGAATATTTTTGAATATGATAAAGTTCCCGATAATAGATATCCCTATGGAATAGTTAAAATTGATGAACATCTAGATGCTAATGATCTTGTTGATATAGTTAAGAAGACTTTGACTGTAAATGAACAAATCAAGATATTGAAAAAGAGTGAGAATTCGACTTCTGACTCTCAAAACAACTTTGCTTATAAGGAAGACGACAATATCAGTGAAATTGAAGCAGAGGAAGTTGTTGACTGTTCTCAGTTATATGTCGTTAATGTCAAATCATTAGCTATGGGTAAACAAAAATGTCATGATTCGAATATTAAAGTTGACAAAGACCAACCCTCTACTTTGAATGTTTTTGACCCTGACCATGTGACTGTCGAAGATAGTCAGTCTGACAGTGATGATGATGACGATGTTTCGAAGGAAACAATTTATCCAAATGTTTTGAAGGAAACAATTGATCCAAATATTTCAAAAGAAACAAAAATTCCTCAAATTTTTGAAGATCAAGTGTATGAAGAAACAAAGAAATTTGACAAAATCATGAAAGAAAAAGGTTCTCATTATCTTGAACCTAATTCTGTGGTGTATCTAAACTTCAAGTGTGCTGATAATGTTGTTTTTCCACACAAAGTTTTTGTTACCAAGGGTAGTGGCAAAAGTGTGAAACCAGAGATAAACAAATTGGTTGAAGAGGACAATAAGAAAACTTTGAAGGAAGGATTTTTTTTCAACTCAAAGCACCATTGAGAACAATCTTACCAAAAACTCATACACTTTTCTAAGACAAAAGCCAAGTCGAAGTTGGGTGGTTAAAACTGAAACGACAAAGGTTGAATCAAAGCCGATTTCAGAATCGTTATAATCCTCATGATTCGACAAGAAAGCCAACAAGAAACTTTGAGAAATTCAAAGTTCAAGGGAGGATAAATGAATCTTTCAAGCCTGATTAACCTCATTTTTAAAACCCACCTTCGAAACAAACCGCGAAATCTTCATTTGTGAAAGGAAAAACAAATGTGCAAAATATCAGTCATTGGTTGGAAGGAAAGGGAAAGCATTTTCAATCTGGGAAATTCTCTCAAGAACAGATTAAGGATGCATATGAGAAGTATCTGTGACATCCCCAATTTCTCAGCCAGAAAAGAACGATTTAGTTTATGCTTTAAAATAAAATCAGAGTAATCTCTCCGATAAAAATATGCGGCATTTGTCGCAAAACAAAATATGATAAAAATTTCTCAAAGCATTTCTTAAAGAAATGTATTTTTCATTTCATTACAAAACTCGGGATGTCCACATAGATACATACCAAAAGCATAAACAATATATTATAGTCCTTACAATAGATATTTACATCTAATGGCCTATAATCCAAAAATCCCTCTTCATCATCCAACTATGCTTTAGGTCTACTACCGATAATATAAAAAACTGAGTGGGTCAGGCTTGGGAGCCTGGTAAGCATACAGGGTCTTCAACCCACAAATAATAAATTTATTAATTTCATCATCCAACAATAAATTTATTAATTTCATCAACCAACAATAACCCTGATTATCCGTTCCCATTATCCTCACTTTACGTCCCTAAACACCTGTCATAAGGGGCCTAGCCTAAGGATAATCATCGGGATGGACTTTACTGTTAAGGAGATTCTTTCGCCATATATGTCCGTAAGGCAACCATGAGAGGAATGGAGAAGACCAGGGAACATATAGTTCACCAACACCTAAAGGTTGCGAGCCTGCTAGCGTTCCACTGGATTGTCTAGAAAGGTTCGTGGTCATCATCTATACTCCGGTAGATGACTATAACAACAACATCTACAACAACATCGACGCCTCTAATCATTTTAACACACACCAACTATTTCATATACCCATGTTATACACCACATATTTGTACATAAAAATACATATACAATTTAAATCATTTTAAAACTGTATAAAATATTCATTCAACACACATCTCAAATAAACAAACGATAAATATACACATAACACATATTTTATAGAAAATACTTCATATTTATGTGTAAGATGAAAGTAACTACACACTCACTTGTTTTAATGATAATCGGGTAGCACTTCTTTTCTTTAAACCGTTGTTTCCGATAAAATCAGGATGTTTTCTCAAAAACCGGGCTTCACTTCGACAGAGTTTCGACTCGAAAACTCTTTTTCTTAGGATCTTCGGGCTTTCTTATGATGCTAGGATAGTATTTTAGAGTTAGGATATTTAGTGTAACAAAAAGAAAAGTATAGGGGTGAGAGGAGTAAAATGGCAAACAAAATTCGGGTGGCTTCGGGTGCTATTTATAAGGACTGAACATTCGAGTTATGCTTGGCATATGTCTATGGTACCCGGGACGTACTGCTACTTCAACTAGTATGCTGGGCGTACATCGAGTACATTGGGTGTACTAAGGGATTATATCGGACGCATCAAAGCTATGACACGTGTCTCTCATGCGAAGGAGTAGGGGGTGACTGACTCCGAATCACGTACACGAGTACTCTGGGTGTACTCCTTCTGTAAGTTGGGTGTATTCCCTCAGACCAGCCTCAAAGTTTGTGCCCTGAACTTCAAAAATCTGTAACTTTCGCATACGAACTCCATATTTGACGTTCATTATATCCATGCGTAGGTGAAATTATGCTCTACAAGTTTCATTTAGACTCAATCGGCTAATTTTGACCTTATTTTTAAAGTTATATTTTTAACAGATCGGGACAGGAAAAGTCCGTTAAAATTTCATAACTTCTTCATCGAACATTCGTTTCCATTTATCTTTTTACCGTTAAACTACAATAGACAAGATCTTCGATTCTCGTTTAGGTCGTGTCGGCTAAAAATCACTTGATCTAAAAATTGAGTTTCGGGCTATATACTACTATGCCAAATCTTAGAAAATTCATAACTTCCTAATACGAAGTCAGATTTATACATTCTTTTTGTGCACACTCTCAGTTTAACGTATACTATGACTTTCATTTAGATCGTTATTGCTAAAAAGCACTTTATTTTATATTCACGTTTTACGTCATACAACATTGTGTTGATTCTGTCGCGAAACTATGACATGTCATAATTTCTTCGTTATAACTCAAATTTCGATATTCTTTATATTTCTAGAATCCTTATTTCAACCACTAAAACTTTCTTCATAGATACCGGGTTTATCTAATAATTATTTTCGACGCTTATTTTTATCTTTAACTTATTAAATCATAATAATTAAGCATAAAACACATAATACTGAAATAATACATCTTTATTATTTCAAAATAAGTTACAAAGGTTGACCTAAAGTATTACATCATCATTAACGCCTAGCCTAGAAGCATGCGTGTGACAGTATCTGAATGAATCATCAAATGGAAGTTCTTCTTTAAAAGAATCAAATCCTTCTGTTAAAAAATGGCGAGAAAGTTTGATAGAAAAGTCAGTAAGAAAGAACCTAAGAAGATTGAGGTGCAAGTTGATGTTGACTTTAAATCTTAGAATGATTACATTTTGACACCCTTAAATAATTATATGGACTTAATTGATTGTTTCAAAACAAAAGTTCGAAACTGGATAATTGGACATTCGATACATCAAGCTTTTTATTCTAATAACCCAGGACCCAAACAGCCTTAGGGACCTAAATTCTTTAAATGATTGCAAGTTTTGTGTGACGAGAAATACGATGAAAAATGGTATATCAACAATGGTTGCTCTCGTCACATGACTAGGAAAAAGGAAAACCTGATAGATTTTAGAAGTCTGGAAAACGTTGGTGTTGTGAAATTTGGAAATAATAACAAGTGTCACGTCAAAGGTTTTGGGAAGGTGACCAATGGGAAGTTCACAATTAACAGAGTTGCTTATGGCGAAGGTCTTCAACACAAGTTGATCAGTGTGTCGCAACTTATTGTGGGCACTGGAAATCAAGTTGTTTTTAATGAAGAAGGAACTGTCATGTCCAACATCGAAGGAAAATAAGTTCTTATTAAATCAAAGCGAAAAGGAAATATGTTTACACTTGACATCAAACCCATTTTTGGTGTTCCTTCTTTTTGTTTACTTTCAAAGGCTTCCTCTGATATAATCTGGCTGTGGCATCGAAGATTGTCACATTTGAATTTTAAAAATCTAAACAAATTAGTGGTAAAAGATCTTGTTCGAGGTTTGCCTGCAATAAAATTTGATAATGATTCACTTTGTGCAGCTTGTGAACAAGGAAAACAACATAGACAAGGTCATCTGATTGTGATTGATTCCAAGATCGTCGAACCGTTGGAACTTATTCATATTGATCTTTGTGGTCCTTCGACAATTGAAATACTCAACAAGAAGAGGTATATTCTGGTTATTATTGATGATTTTTCCAGGTTTACTTGGGTATACTTTCTTCGTTTGAAATCAGAAACGGCCCAAGTGATGATCGACTTTATCAAACGTATCGAATTAAGTTTGAAGACAAAGGCTTGCAAAATCAAGAGTGATAATGGATATGAGTTCAAGAACATGGTTCTCGATTCGTTTTAGGTTGACAAAGGAATTTCCCACAACTTCTCTTCTCCTTACACACCTTAACAAAATGGTGTTGTCGAAAGGAGAAATCGTTCACTCTGCGAAGCAGTAAGAACAATGTTGGCTTACGCAAATCTTCCACAATATCTATGGGCTAAAGTTGTTTCAACTGCTTGCGTTACTCAAATTCAGTATTTTATTCATAGAAGATTCGATATCACCCCTTATGAAATCATTAAAAACAGGAAACCAAATGTAATTTTTTTTTCATGTTTTTGGTTGCAGGTGCTTCATTAAGAATCTTAAGGATAGTCTTTCGAAATTTCAGTTTAAGGTTGATAAAGGAATATTCTTAGGATATTCTCATAATTTTGTCGCATACAGGGTACTCAACAAGAAAACAAGGAAGATCGAAGAAACCTTTAATCTCACATTCGATGATCACTATTTCAAAAGTGTTGAAAAATATTTTGAACAAAAACCAATCATTAATGAATCAAATTCCGAATCTGAAAGCATTATATCATTAGATTTTGATTACGATTTATTTTTTGGTACTCCTGATAGGGTTACTGATGCTGAAATCCATGCTGAGGATAATCGAATTCCTGAAGCATCGAATCATTCTGAAGATTCGACAGTATTCTAACAAATTGTTGATTACCACTTGATAACAAATTCTCCGGTTTATGAGGAAAGTTTGCCATTTCCACAAACTAATCAACTGGAGGGGGAGCACTTGACTTCGAATAGTCATGTTAAGGGGGAACATACTTTCGAGGGGGGGGGGGGGAATGATAATCAAACAAATATTTCAAATAATCAATACAAAATTTTTCATGATTCGACTGATAATGTGTCAATTGTAGGTTCAGAGAATGATGAAACATTCAAAGATGCACCGTTGGGTTTTGATCCAGCATATCCTCTGATGGACAGATGGAATCGAAATCATCCACATGAAGAAATTCTTGGTGATCCACAAGCTGGAGTATTAACGAGAGCTTAGATTCATGCAAAGAATGAGGTACTAAATACGTACTTGGAATTTTGTACGTTTAATGTTTCTATTACAAAAATTGAACCGAAAACAGTCAAGATTGCAACGGAAGATCCTGATTGGATTATTTCTATGCAATCTGAGTTGGCTGAAGTTGAAAGAAATAAAGTTTGGTATCTAGTTCCTAAACCAAAAGACGTGTCATTAATAGGATTAAAATGGATCTTTAAAAATAAAATTGATAAAGAAGGTAACATTGTATGAAACAAAGCTAGGCTTGTAGTTAAAGGTTATTCACAACAAGAAGTTATAGACTATGAGGAAACCTTCGCCCTTGCTGCAAGACTCGAGGCAGTTCGAATATTTTTAACCTATGCAGCACACAAGGATTTTGATGTCTACCAAATGGATGTCAAGTGTACGTTTCTCAATGGTGAACTCAAAGAGATGGTGTGTGTTGAGTAACCACCAAGTTTTGTTAATGAGAAATACCATGATCATTTCTATATCTTAGACAAAGTTGTTTATGGATTAAAACAAGCACCAAGAGCCTGGTATGCAACTTTTACCAATTTCTTAAAGCATTCGAAATTTAAACAAGGATCAGTTGATCCCACTCTCTTTCATAAGAAAGTTGGGGATTATCTTATTCTTGTTCAAATTTATGTCGATGATATTATTTTTTGGCTCGACTGACCCTGTTTTGTCAAGAGAATTCGAAAATTTGATGAAAAGTCAGTTTGAGATGAGCATGATGGGGAAAATAAAAATTTTTGTTGGATTAAATATTCGTCAAAGAAAATAAGGGATTTTTATCAATCAAGAGAAGTATACACAAAATCTTATTGAAAAGTTCAGAATGACGAATAGCACAAAGTTGAGACTACCGATGGAAATTAGCACAAGACTAAGTCCTTCATTGGAAAAACCAGTTGTTGATATCACATTGTATCAAAGCATGATAGGTTTGTTACTATACCTTACAACTAGTCGACCTGATTTGATGTTTTCTATGTGTAATTGTGCTAGGTACCAATTGAATCCTTGAGAACCTTATCTTACAGTAGTCAAAAATATTTTTCACTATCTCAAAGGCACCATTTCATTAGGATTGTGGTATCCATCGAAAATGGGGTTTTCATTCAAGCATTTTCAGATGCAAACCTAGGTGGGTGTCAATTAAATCGAAAAGCACAAGTGGCGAATGTCAATTACTGGATGAGAAGCTTGTGAGCTGGCAATCGGAGAGACAAACATGTTTTTTGATTTCCACGACAGAAGCAGAATATGTCGCTGCTGCAACTTGCACTTCTCAAATCATATGGATTCAAAGTCAACTGCGTGATTATGCAATCAACATGAAGAAAATTCGATTGTATTGTGATTCAGATAGTGTCATACGCATTTGTGAAGACCTTTTGCAACATTAAAAAACAAAGTACATTGCTCTTCATTATCACTTCATCAAAGATCATATCGAGGAAGGAAACATTGAAGTTCATTTTGTAAAAACTACTGATCAGCTTGCTGATATTTTTACACAACCATTGGAAGAAAATCTTTCGTGAGAATTTTGAATGGTTTAGGAATGATGGATGCGAATTCTATTCCGGTACAATATTTGATAGAATGATAAGGCACAATGGTCGAAAACTGTCGATTCAACAGTTATTGTTCATGGTTAACGCTTCGACATGCTTCGCTTTCGACATCATGCTCATTGGTTTGACAAAAATCTTCGTTACTTTTGCTATGTTTCAATTTTTTGTTAGTCATATACAATTATTTTGTTGTCTATTATTTTCATTATCAAAAATAAAAAACAACCAAAAAGATTTTTATTTTTGTATTTCGTTTGAAAAAAATCAAAAACAACAAAAAGACTTTTATTCATGTCTTTATTTTTCAAATATTAAAAATACCAAAAGTATTTTTCTTTATTTTTGTTATTTTCATTCAAAACCTCAAATATACAAAAATATTTTTTCTTTTGTTTTTTGTTAAACATTTCATGTGTAGGTATTATCGAAGATTTTTGGTGGTTCATTCTTGCTGCTTAAGCTAAAGCTATATTTTCGAAACTATGTCCTAGTTAGGATGTCCCTAGAAGCATGTTGCAACATGTCTACCCAAGCCTCCACGACTCAATGGGTTTTGAGGCCTTAATGAATCTCTCATTCTGAGGATTCTTCCCAACTAGGCTATATTCCCATTAGTCATTGAGCTACCATACACTACTCAACAGAGTTTAGAGTTTTCTTCTTGGTCAATGAACAATAGTGGTACTTTCGAATCTTTAAGCCAAAATTTTTCATCCTAAAGTTCTTTCATGATCATACACAATGACATGTGTCCAAGAGAATTCTGGTATAAACCACTCAGGGTCTAGACATATCAAAGCTTTGTGTTTATGATCCAACATCATGAGACCGTGATGGAAGTGAAACCCAAACATTCGAAACATAAGGAATTAACGGGGAACATTATTCCAGATTTTAACGAAACTTTTTTTTCAGTACCCATTTTCGATACTCAAAATCATATTCTTTCTTTGTTATTAATCTTGATCAAATGTTTAAAACACACGAAGGTTTTTACTCGACAGGATTCAGGTATAATTTTGATTTCAAGAATATGATTTTCGTGTGAGTATCATTCTCAATTCTCGTTACTTAATAAATTTTCCAAATCTTACTTTTTACTGACTACAATGGTCATACAGGTAATTTCATTTACAATTTGTTAATCTTATGTTTAGATGTACTTTATAACAAAAATTGTTAGCTACCCGCGAATCTTGATAAAAGAGGCCATTCGATACTTCTAAATAAGTATTAGATTGTAATTCACGGGAAACCGAACAAGCTGTTAGTCATCTCTCTTGATGAATAACAAAGCGATCTTTTCCTACGATTATACTGCTTTTGTGTCGAAAATTTTTTACATCACAATATCCAAATTTTTTTCTCCTTGCTTCTTATCTTTTTCTTTGAAACATTTATGCACTCATGAAATCCTTGAGGTTCTGAGTAATACCAACCCAGGCTGATGATTTTGAAAGTATGGCACATGACTTCGCTTTTAAACCCAAGAGTGAAAGAGCCCAACCTCCATTTCGAAGGTATCTAACGGTTTTTATTCACTGGATACCATCGAAATGACATTTGATGTGACAGTTTGGTTTTTGTGCGTGTTTCTAGGTAAAAGTAGTCATCACTTTTCGTGACATGGCGTCCTTTCCGGGGACTAGTATGATTTTCAAGGAGAAACGTGTGTAAGGTACTGGAGTCTTATTCTTCAGTTCGTATATAATAAAGAGGGTATTCTAGTCACTGAAAATGAAGAAAATGTTGGGTTTGCTTTGTATCAGTTTCCTAAAACTGTTGAATATGATGCTGAAGTTTTTCCAAGTGTTGCTAGAATTCCAGATGCAATACTTCAACAAGTTGATCCTATGAATCATGTTTTGGTGAATTACTTAACGACGATCAATCCGGATGTTGAAACTGGGGTGTTGTTCACAAATACAACTAAATTTCCATCGAAGAAGAGAAGAGGATCTAAGAAGGAGACTCAGTCAAGTCCTTCGAAAGTTGGTCCAATTGCAAAAGAGGCGAAATCTCCAAAGAAATTCACTGTTAAAGTAAAATCTTTGAAGAAAAGTTCAAAGCCCATTGTTACTAAAACTTTTGATCCTTTCAAGGATGTGGTACCTTCGAAGACTGGTGTTCTCAAACGACTCAAGAAAATGGCTCATAAACCTTGTCATTCTCCTGAAAGGTCTGGAAGTTTTTCACCTTCCTTTGTCAGAAAGCCACAGATTGGTCGAATGGGTGTTCTCATTCGTGAAACCTTTTCATGTTTCTCCACAAACGAAGAAAATGAGAGCCGAAGATATAGCGAAGAAGATTTCAAAGAAACAAAGGATGTAGAGGAAATTGGTATTGCAAGAAGATTCAAATGAAGAAGAAGTGGTTCCTAAAACACCACTTGCAGATACAACATTCGGTCATTCTTCACCTGTGAGGGATTCTCCAGTTAAGTCGAATCTCGAGGAGATCGGAAATCCTGATGGCACTGTGAAAACTTCTACAGTGGACCCAACCATTAATCAAGGTGAACAACCAAGGATTTCGACTCCTGAGTAGACAACGGTCATACCACCTGAGGTTTCAAATACTGAATCATTTCATGAGGAGGTTCGAACCTCAGGCATCCCTGCAAACGTATATGATACAGGTGCAAATTTCTACAAGGGTGATGGTGTATCGAAAAATGAAGCCCAAGGTAATCCTTTTCTTGTTGTATCATCCACTTTCGAAACTTCCAATATTGACACTTCAGTTTCTTTGCCATCGTTCATTGTTCCCAATACATCTCATATTCATTCCTCAACTCATTCTCCTACTTTCGATACCATTATGCAACGACCCATTACATCTTTATTTCCATCACAATCTATCGAAGAACCCAGAACATTTCTTGACGATGAAATTGATGATGGTGGATTTGTTGGTTCCATTGCTGACATCGAGTTTGATCCTGAGGAGGAGAATATTACCAACAACATGCTCATGTCTGGGAAACATTTGAAGATTTTAAACCGCAAGCTCAACTCTTCACTCCAACTACAAGCTAATGCAGGGGGTAAACATTCAGTTTCTAGAATTGAAGTGGATGTCATGTTGAAAGCTCAATAGCTTCATCTTCTCAAAATAATTGATCAGTCTTACAAGAACATTGTGTTAAGGCTCAAGGCTCAATCTGTGACCTTTAATGACGAATTTAATTATTTGAAAATAATTTCCAAGAAAAGACATGTTTTATTTGTTCAGGATGTGAAGATGGTTCGTGAAGATGTAAATCGAAAGACTGAGGAGTTAGGATCTGATATGGAAAAGGATATCACCAACTTGACAACTACTCATTCTTCTCTTCTCACGAAGGTCGATATAGTTACTGGTGTTGTCATAAAAATTGTTGAGTATTATAATTCTATGCCTCCGAAGATAGATGATAAGGCGGAAGTTGATCTTAAGAATTTTCGGAAGATTGACACTCTTTTAGTTGAATTGAAGGAAATGGTTTTAAAGTCTGCTTCTTCGTCTTTGTTCACTTCTGATTTTTTAACTTAGAAGTTTCATTTTCTTAAGTCAATAATTCATTTTGAATTGGCTCCACTTTTGAAATTATTAAACTTACTACCAACGGATGCCCCACCTGTTGTTACAATGGTGCAAGGGGGAGAAAGAAAAGTGGTTGGTGTAAGTAAAAGAGAAGGAGCATCTGGGAAGACAAGTGGTGATGTAAGTGTTTATGCGAAAGTTGTGGGACAAGTTCTGACAACTCAAATTCCTACTACTTTTCCAAAGAAGACTGATCAAATCATTTCAACAACTACAACAACAAAAGCTCTAAAAAAAGGGATTGTTATTGGTGGATCAAGCTCGTCTTCAAAGCCAACTCCCACTAAAGCAGATAAAGGAAAAGGAAAATATGTTGTCATTGAACAATCGAAGAAAGAGAGAAAAGTAGCTATTGAAGCTAAAATGGAAAACCAACGCCATGTTCAAAGTATTCTCAGACTTCATCAAAATGATCCTCCACCTCTGAATAATGGTGAACCAAGGAAACTACATAGCTATGAGAATACTGAAGCTATGGTAGTATATGGAGAGATGCATGACTTTGAGAAGAATCCAACGAAGAGTTATGCTACTGATAACTTAGATATGAATCAGCTGGACTTACCCACTTTGGTCGCTTATCAAGATCGTTCGAATTTTGAATATATCCAAATATGTTCTATTTGAGGGTGTACTTCAAAATTTTCGATATCAAGTGGTCACAGCAAACAATACAACTTTCATCTTCACAATTGCTGTTAGGTCAGATTCCGGATCTAAAACTGCTAATCAAACAAATATGAATCAAGAATAACAAGGTAAGATGAATGAATTGAGCTTGCACACGATTAATCACTAGAAACCGTCAAGTACAACTTAAGAGTGGCAGTAAACTACTAGAACATCCAACCCCAAAAATGACTAGGTACTATGCTATTTACACCCAACTGGACCGCAAACAGAGTTTGCAACCGTAAACACGTTTACGGCCGTAAACGTGTTTACGGTAGTAAACACAACAAAGTATAAACTAACAAAAGCAAAATTACAGACACCAAATCAACAACAACCACATGCTAAGCCTAGCCCAAACCATTTTCATGGCCCTTCAATCCCCCCTTGGTTTGGAGCAGGCTTGGATTTAATCTTTGTTAACAACCAGCACATCGCATCTCCCCATAGCTCCATTCCATATTTTCTTGTCAATAATTGTAGCCACCATCCTTGTATATTCCTTTGCAGCAGGCTTAAATAGTTCATCAGCAACAACAATCTGACGACTTGCAAGCTGATGAATGTCTCGTTCACCAAACTTAAGTAGATCCCTTTTGTCATAAAAGCGAATACAATCTTCCTTGAGCTTGATAACAACAACATTTGATGTTTCATCATACACCCAATAAAGCATAGAGTGTAGAGATCCATCAGGACAATTTTGAGGAATAGGGATGTGTTTGACTTGAGTGGTGGCTGGCCACATTACTGCACGGATAGGCTCGCTGGTCTCTTTATACAAAACATGCTTGTAAACTGCAACAAAGGACTCTGCAATTTTCATTGATGGAAATCCTTTAGCGACTTGATCTTCCAAAAATGATTTGAATTGACTGTCCTTGGAATTCTTTGATGGATTCGAGAAGGGAGCTTTAGATACCTCAATGAGATCAACCTTAGTAAAGGAGTTGAAATCATGAGCATCCTTGTACAGTTCTTTATTCCCACTCTTCCTTCGAACCATGAACATATCTAGTGTATCATGAAATCCCCATGAAATAATTCCTGACCTATCACCATATACATCTATGAAGGTTTGAGTGCTTAGGTCAGTGAAGGTTACTTGTTGCCTATCCCAAGGAGATTTATGATCCACACTTCTTTTAAAGAGCCATTTATTCTTGTCAGTCGACTTATCAGCAACTTTCTTTCTTTTAGCTCCTTTTGCCATTGCAGCTCTGTAAGCCTGTTCTGGATCCACTTCAAAACGATCTACAATTATTGTGGATCTGATTGGTTGAGAAGAAATGGGAGCATCATCATTTGTAGCATTTGGAACCGGGGAATCGACATGCGGTTCATCAACAGTTGTCTTGAAATCATCACCAAACCTATCCTCAAGCTTCTTTTGTAACTCCATGAAATTTGCAGCTAGACGACCATATTGCATCTGAAGATCAGAAATTTGCTTTGTCTTCAGAGCATCTTTTTCTTTAAGTTCAGCCATTTGAATGTTGAGCTTGGTATTTTCGGAATCAAGTTCTGCAACTTTGATTATCAACTCAATATTCCTCTGATCAAGTTCAACATTTTTCTGTTTGAGAGCATCGAGTTGGCTTTGGAGTGAAGGGGAGTGATCTCTTGTGTTGTATCC
>NC_136419.1:72382500-72402500 GCF_052625555.1 Lactuca saligna | reverse complement strand
GGAAGATTTGAATAGCCTCTAGACGAGCCACGGGAGCATACACCTCAGTATAATCAAGACCCTCGATCTGTCAAAACCCTCGGGCCACCAATCGCACTTTATTTTGAACGATTACACCGGAATCATCTTGCTTATTACGATAGACCCAACACGTGTCAAGAGACCCTTTCCCTTTTGGTAACTCAACCCGTTTCCAGACCCCCAGTTTGTCAAATTGATTAAGCTCTTCATGCATCACGTCTACCCAGCTGGGATCATTTAGATCCATTTCAATATTTTTGGGCTCAATTTGAGATATAAAGCAAGAGTAAAGACATTCATTAACGTATCCACTCTGACTTCTGGTTTTAACTCCATCACCCAGCCGGCCAATGACATTTTTGATCGGATGATCGCGATGAATTCGAGAAGGTATGTCTTGGCTGATCTCATTGATAGAAACAAGAAGAGTGTGAATATTGAAACCTCCATCATCTGCTGATTGAGTCTGATTAGAAGACTCTGCTACAAATTCATTTGCAATTTCTTCAGGAAAGAGGATTTCCATAAATGTTGTATTGACAGCGGAAGCATCTCTAGACATGAACTCTCTTTCGATGGGTGTTAGAGGTGTAGCATCAGCATTAAGAGTTTCAGTTGGAATCTCAGACACTGGACTAGTCGGTTGTACATATGACTCCCCCTCAGATTGAGCAGAGAACTCCCCATCGAGTGGATCATAGGATTCCCTTTCAACTGTTGGGGGTTTGTAAACAACCTCTTCATCTTCGTCTTCAATCACGGGAACATTCTTCAAACTGGAGGAAGATCCACTTGAATTATTCGAAGACACATTTAGGGATCTGAATAGGGACGTGTAATCAAATAACCAGTTGGGACCCACTCTAGCATCAGTTTCATTCTCCTCCAGCCAACGCACATCATAAGATTTAATGATCTGCTTAGTCATTTTGTTGTAGACCCTATATGCGGTGCGCGTAGCATACCCCACAAAGTAACATTCATCAGCTTTGGCATTAAATTTAGGGTTGGAATCTAAGTGAAGAAGGGTGCAAGGACAGCTAAATTCACGAAAATGGCTTACGGAAGGCTTGTGTCCATAAAGAATCTCGTATGGTCTCTTCATCTGTGCTTTGTTGATTAGAACACGATTCTGCACGTAGCAAGCAGTGTTAATCGCCTCGGCCCAAAAGAAGACAGGTAGCTTGGAGTCACAAAGCATTGTCCTTGCAGCGTCTTTCAATGTTCTGTTCCTCCGTTCAGCAACACCGTTTTGTTGAAGCGTGTGAGCAGAACTATATTGATGAACTATCCCCTTTTCTGCGCAAAAATGATCAAGAACCGAATTCTTGAATTCAGTTCCATTATCAGTGCGAAGCGCCTTCACTTGATTGTTTGTCCGCTTTTCAATCATCACCACAAACTTCTTTATCGAATCAGCAATCCCTGTTTTGTTGGATAAGAAGAAGACCCACATAAATCTAGAGAAATCATCAATCACAACAAGACAGTACGAGCTTCTGTTGATGCTCAGGACGTTGACCGGACCAAATAAGTCCATATGCAATAGTTGAAGCACTTGATTGATTGAGCTGATTTGCTTGGGCAACTGTGGTTTCCGATGATATTTGCCTTGAGCGCAGGAAACACACTTTTCAAACGTGATAAAGTCTCTAACAGGAAGGCCTCGGACCATCTCGTTTTCCGCAAGACGATTCAGATTTTTCGCATTTGCATGACCAAGTCTTCGATGCCATAACATTGCATTGTGTTCGAAAAATTTTGAGAATAAACAAGTGACTTGTTCATGTAGGTTACTGTTCATATCAATGATGTAGGTGTTCCTATCCCGTTTTGATTTAACTAGAATCCATTCTTCTGGGATGACGATGCCAGGCTTGAAAATCATACACTCTTTATCAGTAAAATGCGTTGAGTAGCCTTTGTCACATATCTGAGAAACGCTCAACAAACTATGATTTAATTTGGGTGCAAAGTTGACATTTTTAAAGCTCAACACTCCATTTGTAACAGTTCCGTGCTATGTGATCTTTCCACCATCTCCGCCCGCAAAGAAAACATAACCCCCATTAAAAGATTGAATTTCGCTCAGCTGGGAGATGTCTCCAGTCATATGCCGCCGCTATCAAAGTACCAAGGACGGACGATATTCCTCCGCAACTGCCCCTGCAAAATGAGTGGGATCATTTAGACTTAGAAACCCAGGTCATCACTGTCCTGGGTTTCCTTTTCAAATTTTCTGATTTAGATTTTAAAATTTTCAAATTATGATCTTCATTTCTAGTCACTTTAGAGGGAGGTAATGATGAACATGAACGAGATTTGGGCTTCCATTGAAGTTTAGGTTTTACAGCATTCTCTAATGATTTTGAAATAAACTTCTCATGAGTTTGCATAGACCTTCTGGATTTTTTTACCAAAATTAGTAGAAGATCTAGAATTGCTTTTTGATGAAACCGATCTTGGTTGAGCCTTGTTCGATTTTGACAAAATGTTTTGAGTTTTGTTAGTAAAAACCTTTTTATTTGTTTGAAAAACAGCCCTCTTTCTGTTCTTAATATCTTTCTGATCCTTACTTCGAGAGCGAGTTCTTGAGGATTTTCTAGTTAAAGACCTTCCTCGAGACTCATTCTCCCTTCTTAGTGACTAATAGTTTACAAAGATCCTATTTTGACAATTCCTAGCTATGTGACCACCAACACCAATATTAAAACAAATCTGTTTTGAATTTGTATTGCATTTGTCAGATTTAGTTTCTTTACAGACACTCTTACTCTTCTTAGAAGAACATGCATGAGAATTAGATTCAGAAATAAGTGAGGGTGCCTCATTTGATTTGACTTGTGGAGTTGATGATTCCTCATGAGAATTACAAGCATCAGAATTACCAAACAATTCATCAAATACATCGAAAAAATTAAATTCAATAGTATCCGATGATGAGCTAACACAAGAAGATTTTTCAGTCTTAACATCAGAAACACATTCAAATTTGTTTGCAACAGAAAAATCTGAATTAAAAACAAAAATAGATTCTCCAGCTTCACACTTGGCTTGATCTAAGGGTGTATCTGCAGAGGAAGTAGAAACATTAGTACTTTCAATGTTAATAAAACCTCTTGAAACAAAACCAGCAGGTTTGCCATATCGAAGATGTGGCTCCCTATCAGTTTCGTTCTGTGTTAAAGGGATTGATGTGTAGTTATGATTAAAAGGATGAGGAACACAATCATACCCTAAAACCTTGTTTTGATTTTCTTTAAATTTCAATTGGGTTTCTTACAAAGACTCAACTGTTTTACTAGAAGCAGAATAATTTTTGAAACTCACATCTGCTTTTCCACTTTTAATTTTTAACTCATCAAGTTCTTTGATCACAGCATCAAGTTGTCTCTTAGTATAATCATAAATTTCACACTTTTCACTGAATTCTAATTGAATTTTTATAAAATCTTTTGTTTTGGCTTCTAGTTGGGCCTTAAGTGGTTTATTTCCCTTCCTAAGTTGATAAACCTCATATTTAAGGTCCTCTACTTATCTACGTAAGGTTTGAATTTCATCATAAAGAAGTGTAACATATTCTTTGCAAGAAAAAGAACAGGATGGTAGATTTACCTCGTGCTTCTTGGGCTCGGAAGAGGTGGAAACCATTAGGGCAAACTGCAGTTCCATCATCTCTGCCTCAGGATCAGTATCATTGTTCTTTGAAGCACCATCATCAATCTGAGCTAGATGAGCATTTTCTGACCCTGTGATGTTTAAAGCTTGAATTTGATCCTCCCAATCAAATGATTGAACAACCATAGTTGTATCTCCATTGGTTGTAGCTCCTGCACGATTGTTTCCCACTGCAACCATCTGTCGGTTGTTGTTGACTCTACGATCTGGCTTCGGGAAGTCACGAACAAAGTGACCCAGCTCATGGCAGTTAAAACATCTCAGCATACTTTTGTTGAATCCCACCTTTTTGTCAGCATTCATAGCCCAGTTGTTTTTCCCTATTTTCTTGGTGAATTGTTTGGCTCTGAAGACAGCCATGGCAATCTGCCAAGTAATGTCCATTTCCTCCACATCTTCGGGATGTATATGGTCCAAGTCAGCAAAGGATAGTTGAGGTGGAAGATCTCCGGCTACAAAGGCATTGTAGCAATTAACTAGCCCAGTGGCTAGAGTAAGATTTTCATCAGATTCTTTGGTGTTTGAAGAGGAGACTTTCGCTGACATATTAGGAGCAGGAACAGTTTGTGGAAATAGTACACTTGAAGTTTGATGTTGAGGGATTGATGTTGTAGCATTAAGGGTTTGAATCTGAGGTTGTTGAACTGTGAAAGCTTGACCTGAGGAAGTCATGAAGGATGATAGTGCTGCATTGTTGGATGAAACACCAAGGTTTGCAGTAGAATATGAATTCATGTGGTTGATTTCTCTCTGTTTGTCATCAATGTCACAGGCTTTGATGACTACCATGATTTCTGCATGAGTGAGACGGTTTAAGTCCTTGGTTTTCTTAATTACAGCAACATTCATATCCCATGATCGAGGAAGTGCATTAAGAAGTTTCTTGTTGATTTCTGACTTGGACAAATAAATTCCTGAAATGTTCATGTCAATTGTGAGAGCAGTGAACCGTTGTATTTGAGCCTCAAGGGTTTCTCCTGGAATGTAGTTAAACATGTTAAATTTTTGTCTTAACATGTCCTGCCAACTTTCTTTCATATCTTCATTGCCCTCGTAGACCTCAATAAGAGCTTCCCATAGAGCTTTCGCAGAAGTGTACTCACGAAAACCTTGAGCAATATCAGGAGATAATGCCATGGTTAGAGTAGCCAATGCTCTTTCCTGTTCTTCAACCAGTTCAAACTCTTCATCAGTGTAATTTTCAATAGCTTTGTCAATCAACTAACCTCCATCTGTCATCGTGACTCTGATAGGACCTCTAAGAATACTTCTCCAGATCTTGAAATCTTTCATTTTAATGTATTTCTCGATTTTATATTTCCACTCAGGAAAACCTTCAGCAGACATCAATCTCGGAATGCTTGTAGTAGTGCCCATAACAACATCAAGTTCCTGAAAATGAGTTTGAGAATCCATTTGAAATTTAAAGTGATTTAACAGTTCCAAAAGAGTTTACGGTTGAGGTTAGTTGAAATAATTGCGACCGTAAACAGAGTTTACGGTATGGATTTTATGGTTTAGATGTTTACGGTTTTGGGTTTACTGTTTTATGGGTTTACGTTTTTGGATTTGCTGTTTTATGAGTTTGCGGTTTTTGGGTTTGCGGTTTCTGGGTTTGCTATTCTTCAAACTTGTTTACGATGTATAAATTTTTTAGAGATTACGGTTCTTAAATGGACAGTAAACTTAGTTTACGGTTGACAGTAAATTGCTAATTATCCTCTAAAATTTGTATTTTCCAGACTAAAACAGTTCCTCCAATGCCTAGAACGCAGAATCTATCGATCAAACGGTGAGAATAACGGTTTGAACACAAAATCTCGATTGGATGAGTTTGATATCAGTTTACCGCTCTGATACCGATTTCGTATCTAAAACTGATAATCAAACAAATATGAATCAAGAATAACAAGGTAAGATGAATGAATTGAGCTTGCACACGATTAATCACTAGAAAGTGTCAGGTACAACTCAACAGTGGCAGTAAACTACTAGAACATCCAACCCCAAAAATGACTAGGTACTATGCTATTTATACCCAACTGGACCGCAAACAGAGTTTGCGACCGTAAACACGTTTACGACCGTAAACACGTTTACGGCCGTAAACATGTTTACGGTAGTAAACACAACAAAGTATAAACTAACACAAAGCAAAATTACAGACACCAAATCAATAACAACCACATGCTAAGCCTAGCGCAAACCATTTTCATGGCCCTTCAATTGCTGACTTCCCTCTCATGAATCTGAATGACTTAATCACAGTCGCAAAGATTCTTAAGGTAAAAAATGAAAAAAAAACTCCAGGGTACAAGAAAAGAAGATTATTTTCTGGTCTTTCTCATATCTAAATTTTCATCGACAATTATTTCGATTGTTTAGCATTGACAGATGTTGAATTAGCATTAAAAATGGGCAAAGAAATAATTGTACCTCCATCAATCTTGAAGAGTAAAGCTGATTTGTAGCTTGATGATGATGAAGAGATTTGTCTAAAGCCACTCGGAATACGTTTTGTTGGAAGAAGCAAGAAGGGAAGAAAGTTGAAGTATTTGTTTCAAGCATGTGATGTCAAAAGATATACTACAACTCATTATATGAATTTGATGGTTCGTATGAATAAGTGTAAGAAAAACAATGATAAAGATAAGGCTAATTTGAAGTTGATGATTAATTGGTATGCAACAATTAGAAGTTCCATGCATCAAGCAATCTAGATGTTAATGACATAGATTCGACACTTCTCACAAAGGGGTAGAATGTTGGGGATTCAAAATTAGTGAGATGTCGAAATTGTCTTTGTTGTTTGTAATGTCGAATGTTTGCTTGTATTTTATTTTAAGGACTACTTTTGTAATGAAGCTTAAATGTCAAATGTCCTTGTACTTTTTGTGCTTTCAATTTTCCCTATAAATATGGGAAGGATACTTTTAGAGGTTAAGAACTTTTCCCTGGTTGTAATCAATTCTCTTTCCTCCTATATTCAATTGATCAAGCAATAGAATATGGCAAACAGATTATATTCAGATCTCATGTTCTAAATCATTTTATACTCTGATTTTGTTTGATTACTCGATTCAATCGGAACTAGACGTGGGCTTCCAAGGTTTCTCCCCTCTTCTATCTAGAAAATTGTTGTGTAGAGTTTGAGTTCTTATTAGTTGCTTCCCCTTAAGATTTACTTTGTATCAGTGCCATTTTTTTAAGCTTGGTTAGTGTAACACCCCTTTTCACTTGTAAAAGTTAATGAATGTAAACATTTGTTGATGAAATTTAAAGTGAAAATATATTATTTTTAGGTAAAGTGTTCAATATGAAAGTCGTAGTAGACGACGATACGAACGTGTGGATTTAAGAACATCATAAATGGAGTTAGTATGAAAAAATTATGATTTTTCCAAGTTCAATGAATTTTGGAAGTGCTAGGTACCTATCAAAAGCACGAGGCGTCTATAAAAGTTTGGCACACCTCATTTAATGCACCTGACATTTGCAGTCGAGGTTGTGTACATGATAACATATGTGGCGTGCACGAAAGATGATAACTGAAGGATAGGTCGGCGCGACACACACCTTCAAAAAATCATGGCACGCTTTCCAAATTTTCACCCTATAAAAAGAGGGTCACCCTCCCTAATTTTTTGCCCCATTCTCTTTCAAAGAGTCTCTCTCTTTCTGTCTCATTCTCTCTCTCCCCCTTCTCTCTCTCTCTCTCTCTCTCTCTCTCTCTCTCTCTTTCTTTCTCTCACTCTCTCTCTCTCTCTCTCTCTCTCCCCCCTCAAGCGTTTCGGTCCCTCGTGATTCAACTTCTCCTTTTGTAGTCTGGTTAGCGAAGCTGTGGAAGTTTTGAAAGGATATAATAAAGTCGGTGTCGAAGTTCTGCTCGTGGCTATTTGGAGTTGAAGTTTTTCTCGTGGCTGTTCAGATTTCGTCAAACCAATTAAGTTACATATACTTACTCTTATCTATAGTTGGTTATATTCATATTCGTTGTTATGAACCCTGTAAGAGTTAGATTAGTCATCGATTTAAGTTATGCACTAGTTGGTATAATTATGTGAGAGGTGTCTAAGATAGACACGTTGGCCTGATTGTTGGATTTTAGAAAAGCTATATGTCGGAATAGTCATGCCTTCAGACTGTCTTAACTGGCTCATGCTTATTTGATGGTCATGAGTTGAGGGCAGTCCAACTTTATGCTAAATGCCAAGATACTCGAGCATACCAACTTTATGTTAGAGGGAAAAGGGGCGGACCAGCTTATTCATAAAGGCAAAGGGCTGGACCGGCTTTGTGATGAAGGCTATTTGTTGTATGCATTGTAGGTATATTGTGGTATATGCTATTTTGGTAAATTATTAAGCCTTGGATTATAGTTGTTGATTAAATGCTTTGCATGTTGTTCTTTTGATTGAGGGAAGAATCCAACATGAATGTAAGATTTTGATCATTTAATGAAAAAAACGGACTTGGATATAATCTATGTTTTAAAAATGTTTTTTTTTTTTTTTTTGAAAATCAAGACATTACAAGTTGGTATCAAAAACCTAGTTTCATGGATTTTGATGAACATCCGTATGATTCCAAACTCAAACTAACGATCTGATAATTTTTATAAACATTTTTTGGAAACCCATTTTCATACAAAGAGAGAGGATGTGATGTGTATATTCAGCCCGAGCTCAGAAAGGAAAGTGATTACAAATTTATCCATATTTTCTTTATCTGTTGAGATATAAACTGTTAGAAATGCATGCTAGTATATAAGCTAAGAATCTTTTAAGGAATTGCATGTTAGAATTAGTTGACATCTAGGATGCTTTGTAGCCTTAGAAATTGCTTGTTATGTGCTACTTGAAACCAGTACGATTGTTATCTAGCTATTAAGTGTATTCTTTAGAGTTGTAGATAACTAGGATTCTTTAGCCTTATAATGCTTCATTTTTTTACTTCATGTTCCTTGTTTAGTTATGGGCTTAGGGTAGAATCATTTATTCGTTCTTCTATCGAATCCAGCACTACGTACGATTTGCATACACGAGGCAACTATCGATGTTAGCAGAGACATTTTGCAGTACGAGAGTATGGATGGAGGGAATCCTAAAGTCTATGAAATTCAGTTTTGGTCTCTTGAGCACATATGTGTGATAGGGAACCTAGAAAAAGTTGATTCTAGTGACTTGGAAACATTGGGAAATTTCTTAGGACTAGTATGGATAGGTGTGGAATGTAATATGGGCTTGTACTACTGGAAACACAGGATCCGTACGAGAATCAGGAAAAGCCACAAGTTGGCTAAAGAACTGGTAATGGTTTATTTATTACGGGATAATTCTAAGATTATATATTAATTTGTTCACATTCATATCTTCAGTACGATTTTAAAGAGAATGGGCAGTTCTGATTTTAGAACGGATTTGATGGATCGGGTCCAAGTGAGATTGATATGTGTGATTTGATAGTTTCTGAAGTATTTACGACAATGAGGCAGATGATTACGTAGATGTTTGGGTCTATAATAACGAACTGATAGCCATGTTCGTCGAGTTTTGTGCCACCGTCACTGACGCTGCTACGACCAGAACTACAAATGATGTTTTTGTTGTTGGAAAGTAAATAGCTAGGTGGATGTCATGTCGTGAGTTCAATAACATGAAACCCTAGTGTTTCGCGGTGTTAAGGATCCAATTATTGGTATGAGTTGTTGTGGATAAGGTCGAGCAATTAATTTTCGCCTTATTCACCAAGTAAACTTCGAATTATTTGTAGAGTCATTTATGGGTTTCATAACGAAAAGTTAGTTATGCATTACAAATCATGCTTTGATGTAGTATTTCATTTAAGAGCTAACTCTCCTGTCTCACGTCATATAGACTTTTTTACAAAGTGAAAGTTCGTAACTGTAAATAGTTATTGCCCAAAAATAACTTTCAAACACTTCATTAGCATAGCTACATTATTTCATAATGACTAGAAATCGAATGTCTTTGTTAGAAAATCATCAAGTATTTGATTGTATTAACGTAAACGTCGCCACTCGAAATTCCCTAAAACTTGTTGCATGGCCTAGATAAGAACAAATATCTAACTTGATTATAGACCATTGGATCGCATATGTTTTGTACCGTAGGATTGAAATTTGTTTTGGTATAAATCGGGAGGTTTCACTCCTTAGAATTTACACCTCATATCTCTGCCTTATCTTTCCATCACTCTCCGTATCTCTATCATCCTCAGTTGCCAAACACCACAAGCCACCGTACGCCACCGATTTCTGCCTCGCCGAAAAAATGAGTAACAACAATAACAACCGGTTGCCATCCTTCTTCCTCTGATCTAGCAACTAGCATAGCTCCATCCAAACTTCACCTTTCGATCAACCACCTCCATCTAACCAAACGACACCAACAACTATCGATCGTCGCCATACGCTGACGCCGTCTGGCATCACCGTAATTCTTTTTATAGCTAGTTTTTTAAGCATATTTTGGTTAGATTCCAGCCAAATACTATTCATCGGATTGAAAAACTGCTATTTTCAGGAATATCCTAAAATATTCGATTTCTCGCATATGATTCAACCAAGTGAGTGTCATGATCCCATTTTAAATCCTTTAAACTTTTCCATGCGTGGGGGGGGGGGGGGGATACATGAAAAAAAATATTACTTCTATTATTTTTATAGATATGTTATTGAAACTATATCAAAACCTTGTTTAAACAATGGATATAGTAGAATTGTATTGTAAGAACTTTATATCAATACCAAATACAATAGTAATATTGTGGAACCTTGAATTAAGGAATGATTGTAGTATTGTGTATTATTGTGGGAATTATAACCAACAACTTGTTATTAAAGTTAGGGTTACTAATACGTTTCAAATTCATGTGAGCTTTTTTCATTTAACCAAGTATCCATATACTCAGAAAGACATATGGATTATAACCGTCAATTCTTAAGGACCTGGAAAATTATGTATTGATCTATACGGTTTGACACCCTTCATGTGGTTGCTAGCTACAACCGTGATGTCCGAGTCACACTGGGTGATAATTGTCTTTTATTTATTTTCACGCACGTTTACATATCCCACTAAGAATACATCAAATGTAATAGAGCTCACGTCTGATAGATGTGGCAGTCAAGGATCGATGTACGCCTAACATCGAGTCCACACTCGCACCCTCGCAATCTCATGACTATTCCTTGGCGCCTAAGCACTAAAGCCCACTCAGAGACGAAATAGTAACAGTCGTTTCCCAGAGCGACATGTGTAACACTCAGGGCCATGCCTCTTAAGAACTCTGCACCAATGATAGCTAATCAATAGTGGGGCATGATCTTCCAATCGGACACCTCCACATCCTATTGGCCCACCAGGGGCCAAAAGGTATTTTCAGGATATTATCCCACCAAGATAGGTATAAAAAAAACACCTCTCTTCTGGGAGAGGGGATTGTCACTTACTCACTCTTTAGTTAAACCCATATTCTCATGACCAATCACTAATTTTACCTCCGGAGTTTTGTTCTGGGAGACCATCCCGGACAACGACTGAAGACATTTTTCTCTATGTTGTGATTCTTAGGATTAACTCCATTGAGGCGACGAAAGGAGACATTAAGTCTAGGGAAGATATCACAACATATGGTGCCATCCGGGCAGGTACTCAGAGCTACACAACTTGTAAAACGACCTTAAGCTATCAAAAATGCCAGATAAATGACCCACATTGATGTAAGGTGGAGAAGCCTGCCTGATCAGACCAATGTTATACCTCGACGGCATTGGTTCATCTGTACCAGAATGGCAAACATCCACACTAACACCAACATTGTAGGCAGTCAGCTCAGCAAAAGAAGCCATAGCTAGTCTATGGCATCCAATGCCCATCACAGGAGAATATCGGGTTACAACAACCAACAGAATGCCACAAACGATACCCACTCGCCACTTACAAATAGCTGAAAACAGAACGCAAAACCCACAACAGTGAGAGGAGACAAACACTTGGTCTCCAAGCACAATTATATTACCTCCTCAGCAACAAGCGGTGGCTTACCAATTTTCTCATACGAGAAAAATGGAACACATTCCGCTCTTCGCACGATAGCCAATATTGAACCCCCACTTCTACCACTTTCAAGGAGTCCCCCCTCAAGCACCACAGTTGCAAGGCCAAAATGCCAATACATCACTAGAACATGGGGAACAGTCATGCACGCTAGGGCAGTAGGACTCTAACTCACTATCCCAATAGTTTACATACGCAAGCACGATGCAACCATCACAGGTCCTACAAACGATGTGGTACAATCAAGGGTACAACTACATATATGACTAAGGATACAACAGTCCGTACTACACCCAAAAAACTATGCAATATAGTGTTTCCCCTCTAAGGACAGACAAGTGCGAAGTGTCGGTTCTGCATTTTGCATGGAGCTCTTGCAGTATGAGATACCCCACTCAATAATGATCCCAAATATACCCAAAATACAATTGAAACGTTGTAAAAATATAGACAAGAAAATTTTGATTTTTAAATAAATAAATTTTTAACCAAATGTGATCAACAACCATGGAAAATCAAATGTATCATCTATATCATCAAAATATCAGAGTAATTATGAAAATATGGAATAAGATCGTGTGTGCCCTGCAATCACCCCGAGCTAGTCCCCTTAGCAACAGAAGTACTTGAAACATAAACTGAAAACCATAACCATGAAGCTTAATGAGTTCCCGAATATACCACATATTCTACATACCAATCACATAATGGGCCCCACCCGATGAGTCTAAAGGGCATCCCCCTAACTTTGATAATGGTCCCCGCCCACTGAGTATAACGGGCCATGTCCTAACTCTCATAATGGGCCCCGACCATTAACTATAATAGGACTTGCCCTAACTCTCATAGCAGGCTCCACCCACTAAGTATAACGGGCCTCACCCTAACTCTCATAATGGGCCCTGCCCAACATACAAAAACATACAAGTATAACATAGGTAATAGAATACAGGATAATCATTAAAAAACATGCAGGGTTTCATCTGATAGGCACTTCTTGAGATTTGGCACGTGAAAGACAGGGTATACGTTGCTGAGCTCCGAGTGTAGCTACAGCTTGTAAGCCATCGGACCGATTCTGGAAAGAATCTCGAATGGTCTGATGTATCATGGATTTAGCTTTCCCTGCTTTCCAAACCACGTCATCCATTTCCAGGGAGAGACTTTTAGTAGCACACAATCACCTAGTTGGAACTCTAGCAACTTTCATCTTTTATCTACGTAGCTTTTCTGTCTATCCCGGGATGCTTGAAGCCGTACTCTGATTTGGATGATTTTCTAAGTTGTTTCCTGGATGATCTCGGGTTCTGTGAGGGCATTGTTCAGTATTTGTACCCTCGCCAGTTGGATGTCTCCTACCTCAACCCAACAGAGAGGTGATCTACATTTTCCACCGTACAACGCCTCAAAGGGATTGCACCCATAATAGACTTTCTTATTAAAGGTGCATTCATTGGAATAATGCCTAGGCTTTCAACATTTGTAACAAGTGACTTCCTCGTTACATCTCTCAACATGTTTCTTCTTACACTTGTCACACCATTTCGCTTCGGCTCCTCCTATGAATTTCATCGAACCGGACTTTGAGAACTTGTTCTTCTTGTTGGAACCTAAAGTTCCTTCAAACTTTCTCTTTTCGCCAATTTCAACCTTGCTGGAGGCTCTCCCCTTAATCATATCATCAACAGACTTGGCAGCCTAGATAGTTGCCTCCAAAGTAAGTGCCTGACGCACTCGCACCACATACTCCCATTGAAGTCCCTTTAAGTACCTATCGATTTTTGTCAGCTCATCTGGGACAATATGCAAAGCAAACTCCATTTTGTCTGTGAAGTTATTGGTGTTGTAACACCCCAAAAATACGAGCCAAAAATTTCATTTTTAAAACGTGTGCTTAGCCAAAACATTAGGAATAAAACGTTCAACAATCATATCATTTCACAAAAGATATTGCATGTCTGGAAAACATTGTTATAAAAACATAAACGTGTCAGAGTACAAATCCCCAGGTGATATCATAATGCGGAATATAAGCATGTGTGTGATGTACCGCTACCGCACCAGCTCCTTCCCCTTCGAAGAAGAGGTACCCGAAATCAAAACTGAAAACTGTAAGCACGAAGCTTAGTGAGTTCCCCCATCATACCACCTACCATACAATCACATGTCATACATATTTCCAGGCATTTCTGGGGTGCCCGACCTACCCGGTATGACCATTCTAGGGTGCCGACCTACCAGTGTCAAGCCATTCTGGGGTGCTGACTACGCATGTCGAGCTATTCTGGGGTGCTGACTACCCTTCGGTCCTAACAACCGAACCTCGGGGACTATTTCACCCCTACTACTACTATCACATATATCATAACACAAACATAATATCAGACATGTCTGGGGTGCCTGAACTACCCTTCGATCCTAACAACCGAACTCGGGGACTAGTCCCCTCCTACTACCTTTATCGCATATAACGTAACAAGCCAACATGCAAACATATAATCATATACTGTCATACGTATCTGGGGTGTCTGACTACCCTACGGTCCTAACAACCGAACTCTACTACTATCAAATACAACATATCATGCTAGCATATAACATATTAGGTAGTAGCAAACCTAGATGATATCACAATGACAATCATCTATCATACATCTCCTACTGGTGGGCCGGCATTGTGGCCTTAGACCCACCGCTACTGGAAGGTAACTCACCTCGTATTAGCTGCTGATCTGTGTGGGAATGGTTTGTCTGCTGCTGTTGCTCCGGAAATCCTCCGGCTGCAATTCGCACCAAACACTTAGTCAAATACTGCTAACCGCCTTCAGGGTAAATTGTCCATTTACCCTTAACAAGTCATGAGTCAAGCCACAGTCAACTGCCAGCTAACCAGACTCATCGAGTCCCTTTCTCTATACCTAAGGCCAATAGTCCTTCATCCTACTCGCCGAGTTCACCTTCATCCGAAGAACACTCTAAGCTGTGACTCGTCGAGTTGTTCTTGAGACAAGAAGATTGCCATGAACTCGCCGAGTTGTTCTTGAGACACCGAGTAACTCCATGAGTGAGTCTAGCTTCCGACCCACTGAGTCACACCTAATGACTCATTACTCCCAACCCGCCAACGCGAAAAAGGAGAAACTCGGGGACTCGCGACTCGACTCACCTTGTCCGAGGGACGGCTCGCCGAGTCGGCCACATGAAATTACTATACACTCTATTTTTCTTGAATCCAGCTCATGCCATTCACAAATCTAGATTTCTAGGGCATGGATTACACGTAAAGTTTCCAACTTTACGTGTAGATAATCACCAATGAAGGTTTTAGGGCTCAAAGTGCACCAAAAGGGGTAGATCTAGGGCTTTCATGCAATATGACCCCATAAAGGCAGTAGATCCAAGCTCCAGGGACTCAATCATGCCTAGATCTAGAGGCTAACAGCTTATTACAACCCACAATGCACAAACAAGCTTGGGGAATGGCTCAAGAAGGACTTTCATGTAGCTAATAGAGACTACAAGCATGAAAACAGAGGGGAAACGAGCTATACCTCAAGGAAAACGTTGAGATGACACAAAGATGCCTGGCCTCCTTCTCCTCTTCTTGATCTACTCTTCTTTCTCCTCAAAATCTTCAAGAACACACCAAAACATTTCAATCTCACAAGGAATAAGGGTATAAATGATGTTGGGAGCTCTAAGGGTGAAGGGGGCGAGCTTAGGGGCGGATAAGAGGGTTTAAATAGGGTGCAAACCCTTGAAATTTAGGGTTTCATCAAACAGCAGGGACTCGCCGATTCTAGAATATGGACTCGCCGACTCGCCAACTTAAACGTGCCCCCGGACCCCGTCCTACTCGGCGAGTCGGACCTACAACTCGCCGAGTCCAAGGCTAAAAATGAAAAATACTTAGATAAATTTTACGTACCAGGAACCAGGTGCTACAAATCTCCCCTACTTATTTTAGACTTCGTCCTCGAAGTTTGCCGCTCGATCCTGAAACAGCTCGAGGTAATGCTCCATCATTTTTTCCACCGGCTCCCAAGTCCATTTCGAACCCTTGCGATGCTGCCATTGCACTTTCACTAGCTCCACCCTCTTGTTCCTTAGATCCTTCGACTTCTGGTTGAGGATTGCGACTGGGTGCTCAATGTAATTCAGGCTGTCATCAACCTGTATATCCTCTAATGGCACCACCACTAAATCATCCACGAGACACTTCCGCAGCTGGGAGACATGGAAGGTGCTGTGGATCTGGCTGAACTCGGTTGGCAGATCCAGCCTATATGCCACCTTGCCCATCCGGGCTACAACCCTGAAGGGTCCGATGAATCTCGGGCCCAACTTGCCCCGCTTCCTGAATCGAATGACGCCTTTACAAGGCGACACCTTCAGGAGAACCTTATCCCCGTCCTGGAACTCCAGGTATGATCGATGCTTGTCGGCGTAACTTTTCTGGCGACTCTACGCAGTCTGAAGCCTGCTCCGAACCTGTTGGATTCTCTCGGTCGTCTTGAGCACCACCTCGGTGCTCCCCATGACCCTCTGACCAACTTTACCCCAGCATATCGGGGCCCTGCACCTCCGACCGTACAACATCTCAAATGGGTGACGGTCAATACTCATGTGGTAGTTGTTGTTGTACGAGAACTCAGCCAAGGGAAGATAGGTATCCCAGCTACCACCGAAATCTAAGACACACGCCCGCAACATATCCTCCAAAGTCTGGATGGTCCGCTCGCTCTAACCATCCATCTGCGGGTGAAAGGCGGTGCTAAAATGCAGACGAGTGCCCAACTCATCATGAAACCTCTTCAAAAACCTGGAAGTGAACCGCACATCTCGATCTGATATCATTGACATTGGCACCCCGTGCCGCACCACTATCTCCCTGATATAGATATCGGCCAACTTTTCGGCCGAGATACTCTCTGGAATCGGAATAAAATGGGCGCTCTTGGTCAACCGATCCACGATGACCCAAATCGAATCTATTCCTCGCGTCGTTCGTGGAAGCTTAGTGATAAAATCCATCATAATATCCTCCCATTTCCATAACGGGATATCCAACGGCTGCATCTTGTCGTGCGGTCTCTAATGCTCGGCCTTCACCTTCCTGCAGGTTAAACACCGCTCGACGTACCACGCCACATCCCGCTTCATGCAGGGCCACCAATAGCCTAGACGAAGATCTCGATACATCTTTGTCGCCCCTGGATGAATAGAGAATCAGGATTTGTGCGCATCCTCCATCAAGATCTGGCGCACGCCTCCATGATACGGCACCCACACCCTACGGTGTAGTGTCAGTAACCCCCGGCTATCATAATCGAAGGAGGTGACTTGACCCACTATTCGCTCACTCTTCCGATGCTCCTCCTTCATAGCCTCCTGTTAAGCCTCCCGAATCTGCTCCAACAGGGGAGTCACCACAGTCATCCTCATGCAAATTCCCCTGATCGGCGTCGCCTTGCGGCTAAGCGCATCAGCCACCACATTGGCCTTCCCCGGATGGTAAAGGATCTCGCAATCATAATCCTTCACCAATAAACTCAATATGACTTTCCTAACAAGTAGTTGATAATGATTTAAGTGTTAGATCATCAACAAACTCAAGTAAAACACTCCATATTTTGGTTGAATTAGAAAAAACATTATAAATCGTTTGACATGTACCAAAATAAGTTTTTGCTTTTTGGCAAGAATTTGTCATATCACACAAAACCAAATTTAAACTATGACATCCACAAGACATATAAAAAACTCTATTATTTACAGGGACGGTCCATTGTTTTTTACTACCTGAGGCGATATAAAAAAATTATGCCCTTATCTATGTACCGTACAATAACAAAAATATATAATCAACCAAATGTAGTAATTTCTAATATAAAAATGCAGTAATTTTTATAACCAAACAAGTAATACAAACAAAATATAAAAAAAATCAGCTAAGACGATGTCCTCACGCATTTTTTGAATCGAAAACATCTCTTATTTTACAATAATCAATATTTAAAAAAAATCACTTTCAATGCTTAAAATTGCTAATCCATTCAATCTTTCTTGAGTCATGGTACTTCGGATATACAATTTCAAAAGTTTCAATTTTGAAAAAAACTTCTTTCCGCGGAAGCAACCGTAACCGGCACCGTCAATAATATTTTATATGCAACCAACACCTTAGGGAAAATATTCGTTATTCTTGCATACTCCATTATTTGAATAGCTGTCCAAGGACTTCGACTTTTGTATTTTTCATCCAACAATATTTTCTGCAAAAGTTTTAACTCAATAAATAAATCATCTCCGTAGCTAAGAGAAAGCAAAACATGGGTAACTAAATAATGACATCACCAATACATATAGAGACACCAAGGGTGTTGTGGTGGTGGTGGTTCACGACCCCATGCGCCCTTTCAATCAGATTGTTCACTCAACTCTTCTTTTCCTTTTTTTATTTATTAAACTCCATAACATAAAATTACACACTTCATCTCTGCCCTCAACTAAGAAAGAATGTATATCTCTGCTTGTGTGTCTCTTTGTGTTCTATGTGTCATAAATATTATGTCTTTTTCTTCTATATTTTGCTCCATGTGTCATTCTATATCTAATAACTTTTGTTCCATACATATATACGTCCATTTATATACTGCCAAAGTACCTTCACCCCTTCCTGAATGCACCTCTCCTAATCGTTCGTTCCACAGTTATCCATGCATGTCTCAAATATATATATATATATATATATATATATATATATATATATATATATATATATATATATATATATATATATATATATATAAATTCTCATGCACCATCTAGGTCATGTATATACCTTTTTTTGGAAACGGCTAAAGGAATGGAAGCTAACATAGATTAAGCTAGTATATATATATATATATATATATATATATATATATATATATATATATATATATATATATATATATATATATATATATACACGCATGTGTATCTAAAACCTTTGAAAACCATATGTAATGAAAGAGAGAGATACAGTGTTTCCTACTGGTCAAACTTTTTATATAAAAAAAGAAAGTAGGAAAATAGCAGAGATGATGTTATTCGTACGTTAGGCAAAGAGACAATAAGAGCAGACTCCATATATATATATATATATATATATATATATATATATATATATATATATATATATATATATATATATATATATATATATATATATATATATATATATATATATATATATATATATATATATATATATATATATATATATATATATATATATAACGAAGCTTTATTTGAAAAACAAAAAAAACCTTAAAATAAACACTAAAAATCATAAAAATGTATAAATAAAAACTTAGTGGTCACACAACTTTTTATTTAAGTGAAAAAAATTTTGAATATTTTTTCCTTTTACAATAAACAAAAAATTAATTTTTTAATTTTTTTTTTCGACGAAATTTAACAAAAACCTAAGAGTTTTTATAAAAGAAAAATTCAAAAAAAAAAAATGTGATCTCCAACTATTTTTTTTATACATTTTTAGGTTTTTTTTTTTATTTTCTATGTGTATATATATATATATATATATATATATATATATATATATATATATATATATATATATATATATATATATATATATATATATATATATATTCTATAAAAAAAATCAAAAAATACGTAAAAAAAAATACTTAGGCATCATAAATATTTTTTTGATTTTATATTATGAATTTTTGTAGTTTTTTATGTATTTTCGTTGAAAGTTTTTTTTTTTTTAAATAAAAAAGATTTTGATTTTTTATTTTTGTTTTTCAGCGAATTTCTAAAAAAACCTACAATTTTTTGGTATATAAATTAAAAAAAAAAACATATTTGTATTGTCTAAATATTTTTTATGCATTTTTATGTTTTTTAGGCTATATATATATATATATATATATATATATATATATATATATATATATATATATATATATATATATGATTAGGTTCATTTGAGACCACCTATATTTTGTTAGACCGTGAGACGTATTTTTTTATTTTTTAAAATTTTTTTAATTAATTCAAGTTCCGAAAATAATATTTAAAAAAAGAATTTTTGGATTTTTCCATTTATTTTGCATTTTAAAATTATCTTTTAGAATATGTACAATGTAATATTATATTAGAATATTTCACGTATTTTTTAAAAAAAAAACGGGATCGTTTTTATTT
>NC_136419.1:72372500-72375000 GCF_052625555.1 Lactuca saligna | reverse complement strand
AGATCTTCCAGATCTACTGAAGAATACTACTTTTACAAGTTGTAGTGCTATCCGAGCATCGTCTAATCAAGTGAGTGTGTGGTTACTTTCTTCTAACACATAAATATAAAGTATTAGCTGTGAAATACATGCTATGTGTTATGTATTATTTATCTATTTGAGATGGGCTTGGAATTGATGTTTTTATACGGGTGTTAAATGGTTCAAACTATATATGTATTTTATATCTACAAAATATGTTGGGTAAAACATGGGGTAGATGAAATAGTGGCAACTATGAGACGTAGTGCCTATTGTATAAACCTTGGTGACTATGGAGTTAGCGCTTATTGTATAAACCTTGGTGACTATGGAGTCAGCGCCTATAGTTAGCGTCTATTGTATAAACCTTGGTGACTATGGAGTTAGTGCCCGTTAAAGTAATCCTTTGTGACTATGGAGTTAGCGCCAGATAGCTATGGATTTAGTACCTAATAGATAAACTTTGGAAGCAATAGACTTCGTGTCAATTCCTTAGGTAAATCCTTAGGAATGAATGGATAAAGGATAGTTGATTCTTAGGATAAAACCTTAAGAAATAAAGAGGATAATGGGGATGGGTATTTTGGTTGATTTTTTGATGATTGAATATAATAAATGTATTATTGTGGGTTGAAAACCCTATATGCTCACCAGGCTCCCAAGCATGACTCACTCAGTTTTCTTTGCATTACACGTAATGACACAAGGGTATAAGTTGATGGACTTAACAATAGATTTTGGATTATATATTAGTAGTTATAAATAACTGTTGTTAGGTCTATTTTATATTATTTATGCTTTTGGTCTGTATCAGAACATGACATCCCAAGATTTTATTGTTAAATAAAATACATTCTCTTTGAGAAATGTTTTGATAAGTTATTATCATATCTTGTTTTGGGAACAAACTCCACAACCGTTTTCTTTAAACGACTACTCTGATTTATGAAACAAAGCATAAACAATTCGGTCTTTTCTATCCGTGAAATTGGGGATGTCACACGGCTGCACCACAAGCTTAAGCCTAACTTCATCTTTTACACATATCAGGGCCTTTTACCATGTGTCGCTCTCCGGTTCACATGTATTTATTTGATTCATCAACTGTCCAGCCATGGTAATCACTAGCCATGCCACAGTAGACATAATTTGACCCTTTAACTTTGGCTTCCATTGATTTTCTCAAAATAACAATGTACTTTCATCTTAACTTCAAATGACCATAGTTTTCTCATACGAACTCCATTTTCAACAATCTTAATATCCACATAATCGTATCTGGAAGATCTACAACCTTCCTTAAATGTATTTTGCTAATAGAAAATATCTACTCATCTCAAAAATCCATATCTCTCGAAAAAATATATGTTATGAAAGGATAGATGTTACAAATCTTCCCTCCTTCAAAATATCATGACCTCGGAATCTCTTGAAATCCCATATCATGGATCTAGAGTATGTTATCTCTTTATATATTGTATATCTTGTCATACTCTTTTACTCTATTTTCATCGCATCTGATATCATCCATTCTTAAAATGCCTTACCACATCTTATACTTGTCTCAACTCATTATCATATTCTCAATATAAGCACTTTATACTCTTGCACCATAAACACATATACCGAGGTTAATACCTTAGTTATCAAAATCACTTAATCTCTAAAGTAATTTTGGATTGCCTCTTGCAATTAAAAGATCAACATCTCAATTTTAAATAATCTCTTGATAATTAATATTTTTTTTCTCAAATATCACAATTAATCAATATTCCAACTATTAATCATAATTTTCATCACACTCATCATAATTGGTAGTATTTCACATACCACTACTCAAAGCCGGCTATTTTCTCTAAGCCTTTTTCTTAACTATCATCTAGCACTCGACTTAAAGCTCATCTCCTAAGCCATGAGTATATCACTAACATTAGTTATATGGACTAAAAACTCAATAAGTCCCTCACATAATGTATATTGACTAGACACTTCGCATGTTTATCCATGGTAAATTGTATCTCCATATTATCACTCCTTTCTCAATAACTCAATCCTTACACAATACTCAAATGTATTAATCAATCATTATAAATGGTCATTCTCTAGAACCTTTCTACACTTAATTATGGAAATTATCTATCTTATGTGTTCGCAAATCACTCAGGTCGATCTAAATCGCAGCAATCTATTTAATACTTACAATGTGGTTATACTAATGAATCACTCATATCAAGTACTATGGTTACTTAGATCAATCATTTAGATTACTCAAATCGATTACTCAAATTTCTTAGATCGATTTCTCATATTACTCAGGTTAATTGGATCAATCGCTTTATCAATATTAGTTGATCTAATCAATCAATCGAATCTATTAATTACTCAAATTAATCACTTTGATTAATATCAGTTACTCCAATTAATCGGATCAATTAATCGAATCAATATCACTCACTCAAATCAATTACTCGAATCAATA
>NC_136419.1:72132500-72370000 GCF_052625555.1 Lactuca saligna | reverse complement strand
TTCTATAACGACAAAACTTCATCAAATACTTCATTCTAGACCTACAAATGATCAACAAAGAAATAGAAACTTATGAAATCCCAATTTGAGTTCATTTTGGGCTAGTTATTCCTTATTGGGCCTAATGGACTAATAAACTTCCAAACCATCCATCTTGAATCCAGAACTCTCTAATGGGCCCTAAATGGACCCTTATACATGAAACATAATATTTTGGGCCTTAATGGATCACAACCAAATTAACTTAGCCCTATTAGGTCATAAAAATTACACTTTGATTTATTTGGGTCAAGCATCCTCTAACTTAACTATTATATGGGATTAAGGGCAAAAAGCCCAAAATCTTCTCTTTTTCCTCTCCATTCTCAACCCAAGCCCACACAGAGGAAGAATTGACTTTGTGTGTGTGCCACCTCATTTTTACATAAAGGTTTTCCATGCAACTCTCATATTTCCATGCAACCATCCTTTCATTCATCTCTCTTCTTCTCTCTTTCTTCCTCTCGGCCAAACCCAAACACACACACACACACTTCACTCAAACTATCTCAAAGAAACACTCTCCACTCCTCTTCAAATTTTCGAGATCTAGGAAGCTTTCAAGGAGATTTTTCCCACAAACACATCATCTAAGGTAAGTTGATGTTAAATCCATGATCTAGCTACTTCATTTCATCCAAAATTCTCTTCTAAATCCATTCAATCTTGTGATCTTACACCTTAGAAGCATCTAAGTTCGAGATCCTCCAGGAAGACTTGCTAGGATCAATATTTATTCATCTTTTCCTTCAAAAACCGAAACTACAACTCAAAGTGAGCTTCATACCCCTCTCTTTTCGGTTTCCATATGTTTTATGGGGGAGAATACAAGAAAATTTGTAGATCTATGTGTATATATATGCTATGTGTGATTTTATGCATGTATGTGTATATTTATGTGTTTTTTGTGATAAATATGTTAGGGGTGTCAATATATCACACGACACAACAAAAATACACGACATGACATGAAATTGGGACGAAATCAAAATTCGAATTCGTTTTCGTGTCGTGTTCGTGTCAAGTATAAAAAACACGATGTCGTATCGTGTCGTGTTCATGCTTACAAATCCACACGAAATGGACACGATTGACCATATGTTTGTCGTGTTTTTCGTGTTTGTCGTTTTTATCGTGTTATATATGATTAAATATGAATTAAATAAAGTAATAGTTATATAATATTATCATTGTCGTGTCGTGTCATGTTGTCATTTTTTAATTGGTTCGTTTTCGTGTTAGTGAAAAAAACACGACATCGTGTCGTGTCGTGTTACAAAAAATATTGTCGTGTCGTGTCGTGTCAGACAAAAACACGAAACGACGGCCCGATTTGAGAGACCTAAAATATGTAATTAAAAAGGGGTAAATCTCGAGATCTATTGTATGAGGAGAGAAAAAAAATATAATCTAAGTTATTCTACACTAATCAAGTCAAGAATATCAATTTATAAGGTTATGATAAACATATTTCAACATATAAATCCATTTTTGGGGTTAAAATGTCAAGTATACAAAACTAGGGTTAAAAATGGCCAAGTCATGGTTTCTTAAGGACCAAGAAAGTCAAAACAGATTTCATAATTGTTTTTCTGAATAATTAAATTTTCAAAGGACCTTAAATGTAAATTTTTAGCTTAAATGGCTAATTTTGGGCTTTTTACCCCAATAAGCCTCAAGTTGTGAAAAAATGACAAATTTAAGGGGATGAAAGAAAATTTTCTATAAAACAGGGGATAATTAGCTTAATAAAACTATTTTAATGGTCAAAAATGCTTTTCACTATCAAAAAGGACCAAAAATGTAAAGTTTTTAGATTTTGGGCCAAAATTGTAAAAGTTGCAAAAAATAGGGTTCTAACCGAAAAACACCATTCTGGAAGGGCTGAAGCTATTAGAAAAATATATTTTGGGTTAAAACTATCTTTTCAACAAGTTTATGATACAAAAGTGTCAAGAAAATGTTCTAAGGACTAAAAATGAAATTCTTTTATTTAAAGGACTAAAAGTGTTATTTCTATAAAAGAAAGGTAGTGAAAAGGTCAAAAACCATACTTTTAAACAAATCGATTCATTAAGACGAAATACAAGATACCCGACTAGCGACAAATGGAAAAACGAATACACTTCAATACCAAATATCGTTATAAACGAATTGATTCGGTCTCGAATCAATACAAAACAACAATCGTTAAATCAAAACCCTTCAATAGATACGTAATGACTACAATAAGTAAACTACAAACTCTAGGCTTATGAGTTTCAAATCATGCTTGTTGGGCCTTGCAAGCCCACCAACATGACCTTTGGGCCCAAAGGGACAACGCTTATATGTTATTGGGCCTTCAATGACCCAATATTTTATAAAAGGACATTCAATAACTTTTGTGTGCTAGTGGGCGAAAGTGTCTCGTTAGAAAAGCTAGTAAGGTCACAGTAATCACATGCGATTTGGACCATCATGTCTTTCGCATCCACAACAGCCTAAGGTACTAACAATAGTAGTGAGATTTAATACTCCCCTTCCCTTCGTTCGTTAAGGCTTACGAGAAATCAAAGTAGACAAAATTAGGATGATATACAATGTGGATTAATCAATAAAAATTCGTTAAGACAATACAAAAATCAGTAATCACAAATACATTTCAACAATTGGAAAACATCGGGTTTTCCGGGGAATTCAATACTAGTCGTTCGACATTCAATAACTATAATACAAAATACCCTTTATATATATATATATATATATATATATATATATATATATATATATATATATTTGAAATCTTTCATGCATCAACTTATGGATCTTCACACTTTGATAAACAAAAGTCTTTTCATAAAATATCGGATTTTTTGGGTTTTACAAACTACACAAATCATTTTATCACAACATTGCTTATGAACTCACCAACATTTCATATGTTGACGGTTTTCCAAAATAACTTGTATTCTCAGGTAACAGGTAAGCGGAAGAGTAATATGAAGTAATGTTAGATGTTATGTTGTTGCAAGCATTCAAACAATTTATGCTATGAATGTGTAATGTTCAAACAATGTATTTAATGTGAACAATTCTAGTTGTAATATATTGATGCATGGTGAAGTTTATGTTATGATTCATGTATATTCATTGTGATGATATTCAATTAAAGTCACCTGAGCCCTCGGATGTTTCCGCCGTCTGGTTCGGGAGTGTGACAGGTTGGTATCAGAGCTTTGTTTATAGTGCACTAGCATATCTAACCACACATTGATATGCAACTATAAACCAAAAAGGGACTAACCCAACTCTGAAGAAAACAAAATAAATAAAAACACAACTATAAAACATCTTCGCATGTGTGAATTAGGAAACATAATATAATATCAAACGAAACAAGATAATGCTATCATCTCGGGTAAGCCGGGACTATGCATGGTTGTATCCAGGAGAGGATGTAGCCTGATCAACTATATTTCCTCCAAGGTGCAACTATCACGTGTCCCGAGGAAACCACGATAGTAAATAAACTTAACAACGTACCCCTTTATCATCAAAAAGAGAACAATAACTTAATATATACAATAATAAAAGCATCATTGGAGTAAAGATAGTTATTCGCATACCCCTTCTCAGCTGCTATGGAAGGAGAGCACTGTTGGAATAGTGTTTAAGGCTATAACTATATTCGGTGGTGCATGGTCCTTTTGGGTTGCCTTCACCATAGCAACTTGAAGGATGATTTATTAAGAGAGAGTGAATATTATAAGGAATAATATTTAGCTATTTGATTAATATAAGTCATAAATTAATTGGTATTAATTTGGTGACTTAAAGAGATTAATTAAATAAGAGGGTATAAACTGTCAATTGTTTGATAGCTAGACTTTAGACTTTAAATCCATTAGGATGGACCTTGGACGGATTCTAAGAGCTTTAGGATAGCTCAAAATCGTCCATAGGGTTATCTATGGAATGGATTTGGATAGCCTTAAGAGAAGATTATCCAATTAGGGTTTAGGGTGAAACCCTTAAGGAGTCTAAAGGTATAAATAGGCCCTTGGGATGTGGAATTCGTGTACAACCTTATAGAACCTAAAGCAAGGAACCTCTGGTCGAATTCCATCCCCTCTCCTCTCTCCTAAATCATCTTGCTTGCTATTGGTGTTTGTAAGCCATTAGAGGAGTGACAATTGTGACTCTAGAAGCTCCAAGCCAACCAAGATCAACAAGGGATTCAAAGGTATGATTCTAGATCTGTTTTAATATTGTTGTTTAACCTAATTAGCCATTAGAAGTCTTGGATTCAAAAGCATGTTTATTAGAAAGCCTAGATCCAAGCAATAGGGTTTTGCATGCGCACATAGGAAAGTTCTTATGGCTAAAACCCAACAGTGGTATCAGAGCCTAGATTGGTTTTCTTTAAATTGTTGCTTGAATAACTGAAACAAACCTGCAAAATTCGAATTTTTGGGTTTTGAGTCACTGACTCGTCGAGTTCCAAGGTGGACTCGTCGAGTAGGCCTGACTCATCGAGTCCCCTTGTGCACTCGGCGAGTCCAAGCGTCAGGAATGGCCAGATTCGGGATTTTTTCATAATTATCTTATGGAAACTTACCTTAATCACATTAGATCAATGTAAATCCGATTTTTTGATAAATATGACTGTTCTCTTGATCTAATTAAAGATATTTATCATCTAATAAAATATTTAATTTCCTTATATGATAATAATTAATTATTTTGGTAATTATCTTCAAAGAAATCAAGGTAAATCAAATAAAGATAATTAGAATATTAATTGTTAATTGGAATTATTTGTTATTTGATCCTCTATGTTTTAAATGTTTAAAACCTACCCTAAAGTTTTGAAATTTATATTTGTGATTAAAGTTTTAATTTAGACAACTTAAATTTCAAACCCTAGATTTTGAAAAGTTTAAAATGCAACCCTATACTTATATGATATTACTAGAATAATATATATATGTATAACTAAATGCTAGTCTTACCGCTAGTAGGCCTCATTCACGAAGCCGATCTATAAGGTGGGTATAAGGTTGCGGCCTATAAAATGGCGCTTAATGGGTGTACACTCACACCCACCGCTTGCTTGATTGGTGGAGGGTCGTTAGCCGAACGGGTAGGATAGGGCAACCTCATCCTCTCATTAAAAGTATAATAAGAAATACGAAGTAACTAAACTTTCTTTTTAAAATTTCCCAATCTTAGTTACTTTAGAAAAGTGAATTGATGCAATCCCATGAAATTACACTTTGCACCTTGCTAAGATGTTAGTGGAGCGTGTGTGGTTTACCGGCACACTAATTGGTTCTAAGCGAAGGTGGCAAAGGGTGATTCATTGTTTATCATAGTTCGATGGAGCGTGTGTGGTTTACCGGCACATCGAATAGGTGATCGTAACAATGAAGGCACCATGTGAATTTGCATGGTAATTCACACCCGCTTTGTGATCCTCGGCATCCCAGTCACAAACGAGAGGGGCATATCGAGATTTAAACATGCCATTGAATAGTTCAATGAATCTCATCCGAACCTAGGAATTCTCAAAAACACTTAGGACTAAAAGTTTAAGTTTTGTGATGGAGAATTAGTGAATCGTCATTCACTTACCTTCAATTTATTTGCATGTTGGATTACGACATCCCTTTTCTAGTATGTAAATGTTATTGTTGGATCCTAGCCCTAATTTTTCTTATTGGGTGATAATTAGGGATTCTTGTTCTAATCTATCTTTGTCCTTTCTATAGATGTCAAACGCAAACAACGCTGCTGCTAGTTCTTTCACGTTGATGAGCCTTTGCCAAAAGGTCACCTTCGATGGAACGAACTTTGGCGAATGGATAAGATACATTCGCACCATTGCTCGCTATGAGGATAAAGAGTATGTCCTCGACGAGAAGCTCGAGAAAATCAACCCCGAAGTTGCTACTCCCGCCGAAATCACCGCCTTTGAAACCCATGAGCGAGATGCAACGAAAGTACATTGCATCATGATCGCCACCATGAACTCCGAATTCCAAAAGTCCTACGAGGACATGTATCCATACGAGATGCATCAAGACTTGTTGGAGAGGTACCACCAAAACGCGAGACAAGAGCGTTACGAGATTTTCACTAACATGATTTCCGCTAAGATGGGTCATGGAGAATCTCTTACCGTGCACTTGCAAAAGATGCAAAGGTATGTCGACCGCCTTCGCAAGTTAAATGTTGACTTCGGCGAAGACTTGGCGATCGACATGGTGCTTCACTCTTTGCCTCCGATGTACAACCAATTTAGGATGACCTACCACATGAACAAAGAGGAGGTCACTCTAAGTAAACTCCAAGGTCTCTTGAGGGTTACTGAGAGCAATTTCAAGGACAAGTCTGTTGCACCAACTCCCAATCCATCCGCTGCTCCTGTCTTGGCTATTGGTCAAGGGAAGGGAAAGAAGAGGAAAGCTTCTTCAAATAACTATCGAAAGGTGAAAGCCCGAGATGGTTCCTCTTCTAGTGGGACCAAAGTTAATCCCTCTAAGCCCTGCTCTAACCCGAAGGAGGCAGAGTGCCACCACTGCCACAAGATAGGACATTGGAAGAGAAGCTGCCCGGATTACCTGCAAGCCATCAAGGAAGGAAAGATCAAGCCATCTTTCGCAGGTATATATGCAATAAAATCTAACGATTCTAATCATGCTATTTCTTGGGTTCTTGACACCGGTTGTGGTTATCACATTTGTTCTAATGTGCAGGGACTAAGAAGAAGTAGGGATGTGGAGCAAGGAAGGATCAATCTAATCATGGGGAACAGAAGATCGTCGCCTATGACCAAGATTGGAGTGTATTCTTTAGTGCTTAAGAATAGTTTAGTTTTAGATTTGAACAATTGTTGCTATTCGCCAGAAATGGCTAGAAACATCATTTCATTTCATGGTTTATATAGACAAGGATTTAGATTTTCTTTTAATAATGAGAATGGTTGTATTTTGGCTTATCTAAATGGTGTCTTTTACTTTGAAGCTATACCATGTAATGGAATATATGAAACTGTTATGATTGTTGATAACTTAGGAAATGATGTTTTGAATATTGATTCTTCCACTAGTATGGATAAAGCATCCTTGTGGCATTGTCATCTTGGACATGTCAACAAGAAACGCATAGCCCAACTCCAAAAGGATGGAGTGTTGGAGTCATTCGACCTTAGGGAAGATGACACATGCGAGTCTTGTTTGCTTGGAAAGATGACTAAGTCACCCTTCACGAGTACTTGTGAAAGGGGTGAGGGACTATTAGACCTAATACATACCGATGTATGTGGACCTTTTAGATCAACCACGAAGGATGGGAACCGCGTCTATGTGACCTTTACCGATGATTATAGTAGATATGGGTATATCTATTTAATCAAGCAAAAGTCAGAAACCTTTGAAAAGTTCAAAGAATTCAAGAATGAAGTGGAGAATCAATTGGGCAGGAAAATCAAGATGCTTCGATCCGATCGAGGAGGAGAGTACCTAAGTCTTGAATTCCACGATTATCTCAAGGAGTGTGGAATAGTTTCGCAATTAACACCTCCTAGGACACCGCAATTGAATGGTGTGGCAGAAAGGCGTAATCGAACCTTATTGGATATGGTTCGCTCTATGATGAGTCGTGCTTCACTACCTATCTTCTTTTTGGGGTATGCCTTAGAGACTGCCGCCCATATCCTTAACCGAGTCCCTACTAAGAAGGTTGCCAAAACACCTCACGAGATGTGGACGGGGAAAGCTCCCTCGTTGGCACATATCAAGGTTTGGGGTTGCGAGGCTTTCGTAAGACGAGATACTCACGACAAGCTTGAACCTCGAAGTGAGCGATGTATTTTCATCGGTTACCCGCAAACTTCCTTTGGATATCTCTTCTATAGACCGAAAGATAATGTTATCTTTGTTGCGAGGAGAGGAGTTTTCCGAGAGCGAGAACTCATAAGCCAAGGAGACAGTGGGAGGCAAATTGAACTTGAAGAGATTCAAGAGTCGATAGATGAAGGAACCTCTACCGCTGGCGTTCAACCCGAGGAGGAAACTCCGGTTGAACCAATTGACAAATCCTTACCTCTTAGACGTTCCGATAGAGTTAGAGTTCAACCCCAGTTTTATGGTTTTCATATTACTACCGAAGGGGACACGTATATTAGTGATGGTACACTAGTAAATCTTGATGAACCTAATAGCTATAAGGAAGCCATGGCAGGCCCGGAGTCTGCGAAATGGAAAGAGGCGATGGATAGCGAGATCCAATCCATGTACGATAACCAAGTTTGGAATTTGGTTGATTACGTGCCCGAACGTAAGACCGTAGGGTGCAAGTGGATCTTCAAGAAGAAGACCGACGTGGATGGGAACGTACACACATACAAAGCGCGATTGGTTGCGAAGGGCTTTACTCAAACTCCCGGAGTTGACTATGATGAGACCTTCTCACCAGTTGCGAAGATTAAATCTATTAGAGTGATGCTAGCGATTGCCGCATTTCATGATTATGAGATTTGGCAAATGGATGTCAAGACCGCTTTCCTTAACGGAAAGTTGGCTGAGGATGTTTACATGGCTCAGCCAGAGGGGTTTGTGGATCCGAAGCATCCGAATAGAGTGTGTAAGCTTGAGAAGTCCATTTATGGACTTAAGCAAGCGTCTCGCAGATGGAATCTTTGCTTCGATGAGAAAGTCAAAGAGTTTGGATTTGTACGAAGCGAAGACAAATCTTGTGTATATGTCAAAGCCAGTGGGAGTATAGTAAGCTTCCTCGTTCTATATGTCGATGACATATTACTCATAGGAAACGACATCCCAACTCTGCAGGAGGTTAAGTCCTGGCTCGGGAAGTGCTTCGCTATGAAGGACCTCGGAGAGGCTTCTTACATTTTGGGAATAAGGATAGTAAGAGAAAGAAGTAAGAGACTAATTGGACTTAGTCAAAATACTTACTTGGAGAAGGTACTAAAACGTTTTAGTATGGAAAACTCAAAGAAGGGAGAACTGCCGATACAAGGAAATGCTAAGTTGAGTAAGACTCAAAGTCCGAGTACCGAAGCTGAGATAGCAGAAATGAGCCGAGTACCATACGCTTCCGCAGTTGGCTCAATCATGTACGCTATGACTTGTACTCGCCCTGACGTAGCCTTCACTTTGAGCATGGTTAGTAGATATCAAGGGAACCCTGGCAAAGCACATTGGATTGCAGTGAAGAACATCCTTAAGTACCTTCGGAGGACGAAAGAATGGTTCTTAGTCCTTGGAGGGAGTGATGACTTGAAGGTGCGAGGGTATAGTGACGCCAGCTTTCAAACCGACAGGGACAACTATCGTTCGCAGTCGGGCTGGGTCTTTACCCTAAATGGAGGAGCAGTGACATGGAAAAGTTCCAAGCAGGAAACCGTAGCTGATTCAACGTGCGAATCAGAGTACATCGCAGCGAACGAAGCATCGAAGGAGGCAATATGGCTGAAGAACTTCATCGGTGATCTTGGAGTTGTGCCGGCCATAAAGGAGCCCATGGAGATTTTCTGTGATAACGAAGGTGCGGTTGCCTTGACCAAGGAACCGAGGGATCATGGTAGATCTCGACATATCGACAGAAAATATCACTTCATTAGACATCGTGTAGAAGAAGGACAACTCGTAGTGAAGAGGATATCATCAGAAGATAACCCAGCAGATCCGCTTACGAAGGGACTGAGTAGGGTTAAGCACTTACAGCATGCTAGGAGTATTGGGCTGAAGGATGATATTAGTATAGATTAGATAGTATTAGAAACGTATAATAGATAAATGTAATTGACATTTGATGATTAAATAAAGAAGTTTTATTTATGAGTAAAGTTACTGTCACATGTTAATTGTTTAACTATTGTTTCACTTTGCATGTTTTGACTTCCAGAATAATTGAGTTATTAAGAATAATCGAATTATTCAAATGGTCCACAATCGTTCATATGTTGGGAGTAGATATGAATGAAGATTGTCATGAATTGGTGTGTAGAATGTCTAAATGGTGTTAGACATAGCAAGGGTTGCTGCAACGTTCATGAGTGCTTATGAACTGTTTTTGAGCATTGGAATAAACCCGCGCTTGCTGGAATCACCTTATGGAATACGATATAAAAGGTGATCGCAAGACGATAATATCATATGGTCTTAAAACCTAGATATATGGTTTATTATTTGTTAATTGATTGTGCATTGATAATGCGAAAACGCATCAGTAACTTGATGTTATAAAACGCATTGTTGTGTATAGTTGGTTAATGAATAAGTAAATGCATATAAGTCGAAGTTTATCTGTAAATTTTATCCTAAGAGGATAGAAGAGATATCTTGGCCACTCGATGATTTGATTTGACTTATGTGCCGGGCCCGGTCAGAACTGAATTGATGTGTTCGATTAAGTTCTATGTCAAATAAATCGAAGATCGAGAAATCTAAATGCTAGACTAACCATTCCATAGGATTGTCAGCATGATATCTAACAGAGGACTGTACGATCCCTTATCTAAAGGACAAGATTGATTAGATCAGAGTTGACAGCGTCTTTGAGAGCTACGATTGCAAACCGTATTGTACTTGTATAGTTATTAGACTTATCCAAGTGGGAGACTGTTGGAATAGTGTCTAAGGCTATAACTATATTCGGTGGTGCATGGTCCTTTTGGGTTGCCTTCACCATAGCAACTTGAAGGATGATTTATTAAGAGAGAGTGAATATTATAAGGAATAATATTTAGCTATTTGATTAATATAAGTCATAAATTAATTGGTATTAATTTGGTGACTTAAAGAGATTAATTAAATAAGAGGGTATAAACTGTCAATTGTTTGATAGCTAGACTTTAGACTGTAAATAAATCCATTAGGATGGACCTTGGACGGATTCTAAGAGCTTTAGGATAGCTCAAAATCGTCCATAGGGTTATCTATGGAATGGATTTGGATAGCCTTAAGAGAAGATTATCCAATTAGGGTTTAGGGTGAAACCCTTACGGAGTCTAAAGGTATAAATAGGCCCTTGGGATGTGGAATTCGTGTACAACCTTACAGAACCTAAAGCAAGGAACCTCTGGTCGAATTCCATCCCCTCTCCTCTCTCCTAAATCATCTTGCTTGCTATTGGTGTTTGTAAGCCATTAGAGGAGTGACAATTGTGACTCTAGAAGCTCCAAGACAACCAAGATCAACAAGGGATTCAAAGGTATGATTCTAGATCTGTTTTAATATTGTTGTTTAACCTAATTAGCCATTAGAAGTCTTGGATTCAAAAGCATGTTTATTAGAAAGCCTAGATCCAAGCAATAGGGTTTTGCATGCGCACATAGGAAAGTTCTTATGGCTAAAACCCAACAAGCACGAGGGTGTTCAGTTTTACCAGGACCTAGTGGCCCATGGAATGATTGAAGACGAGCCCGAGGGAGATCAGTGGGAAGCACACAGTGTTGGGCCTGACGAATACACAGACACTGACTATGAGTTTGACGAGACCGATAATGACATGGAGGAAGAACAAGGCTCCGTCGAGGACTCTACCACACCACCTGTCAGCGAGATGCAACATGATCATGCCACCCCATCAGGAAATCCCGCAAATCTCTCTCCCGAAGCTGAGATTGCTGCTCTGCGGCAACAACTATTCGCCATGGAAGCACTGACAGTGCAAGCTGAGTAGGAGAGGGATGAAGTCATTGGATAAATGACTGAGATGGCCCAGTTGTTGGCACAACACTTCGGTATATGATCCCCCTTACAGTCATAGGATGCCCATGGGGTGATAGGAATAGGCTTGTCTTACTAGTACTATAATCTACTATGTACCACCGGCTCTATGTTTAAGTGATTACACTACTCATAGATTCGTTATGTTGTCGAACTTGCACCGCCTATGTATGCTCTTTAGAGCAAATTTTTCATGTAACAAAGTATGAATATTATTAATGAAAAATATATGCGTTTTTGCTGTGATTACTTGTTATGTGCTATGCTTCTATTTTTATATGTTGATATACGAAACTACCTAAATACATGAAATAGACCTAGTTTATAGGATCACAATCTCACAAAACCATAGGCACTCAACATCTTTCCGTTCCATGATAGAAAGATGCCTCGATGACCAACTCGCGGTAACCTTGGACCAACCCCCTAGGAGTTGACTCAGCTGCATTCCAAGCAGCTATGTCTGCTGCGGTCACCGCAGCAATGGCACAGATTTAGCAAGGGAACAATGGAGGAGTCAACAGACAAGGGGCAGGAAGTTCGAACGACGGGATCAATCAAGGACCAACCAAAACATGCTCCTACAAAGATTTCACCAATGCCAAGCCGCGAACCTTTAATGGCACGGGTGGTGTGATAGCCCTGAAAAGGTGGATTGAGAAGGTGGAATCAGTGTTCGAAATATGTGAATGCCCCAAGGAATTGAAAGTGAAGTTTTCCGCATGCACCTTTGTCGACCAGGCTCTCACTTGGTGGAATGGACATATAAAGGCCATGACTCTCCCTGTTGCCAACTCTATGCCATGGACGGAGTTGAAGGAAATGTTGATGGCAGAGTATTGCCCTCGTGGCAAAATCCAGAAGATGGAGAAAGAGCTGTGGGATCTCACCGTCCGAAACTCTGATATAGATGCATACATATCAAAGTTTAGCGAGTTGTCATTATTGTGCCCCAGCATGATTACGTCAGAAGGAAAGAAGATCAAACGATTCATCTGGGGATTAACCTCCCCAATTCAAGGGAATGTGATTGCTGCAAAACCTGAAACGTTCAATAGTGCCAAGAGATTGGCCAAGAAGCTGTACGACCACAACAACAAAAGAGCGAGAAGCCAGCGGAAATTGAGGGAAAGAAAGAGAATGACAACAAGAAAGGAAAGAACAACAAGAGAAAAGGACGACAAGGCTCAGAATCCGCAAAGAAGCAACAAATGGTGATGGTCAATGTTGCAACTTCTCAAGTACCCTTCACACCACATGCTCCAACCTCAGCTAATTCAAGCGCTCCTAGGTAGTATTCAGGAACTCTTCCAAAGTGCAACAAATGCAGTCTCCACCATAATGGAGAATGCAGGGAAATGCATTGCACCAGTTGCAATCGGAAGGGTCACACATCAAAGTATTGCAGGACCTGTCCTCCCCAAAGTCAACCACAAGGAAAAACCAAAAACAGTAACAACAACCGCAATAACAACAACAACAATAACACGGGATCAAGCCCCACTTGCTACAGATGTGGAAGGACAGGGTGTATCAATTGGAATTGCCCCAACACCAACAACCCTAGAAATGCAGGAACAGGAAGGGTGCTAGCTATGGGTCAGGGAGAAACGGTTCAGTATCCCACTCTTGTTACTTGTACATTTCTCCTAAACCACACTTATACATGCATCCTATTTGATACTGGAGCAGAACAGAGTTTTGTGAGCAATAAATAAGCTTAATGAAACCTTCACGGTGGAAATGGCTAATGGGAAGACATAATCCATTGGGGAAATCTATATCGGATGTACCCTAGCCTTAAATCACCACGTCTTTCAAATAAACTTAATGCCTTTTTCCATTAGGAGTTTTGATGTGATTATCGGCATGGATTAGTTAAGCCCCCATCATGCTGAAATTATGTGTCATGAGAAGGTTGTTCGCGTTCATCTCCCAAATCACGAAACTCTAGTTGTTTACGGGGACAAACCCATCACGAACCTTCGTCTTATTCTAGCATTAAAGCACAGAAGTACCTACGAAAGAAGGACTTGACGTTCCTGGCTCACATAGTAGACAAATCCAAGAAAGAGGTCAACATTCAAGACATCCCAGTAGCTTGTGAATTCCCAAATGTCTTTCTTGATGATCTTCCGGGGATACCCCCAGAAAGAAAAGTCGAGTTTCGAATTGAACTTGTACCAAGAGCTACCCCCATCGCCAAAGCGCCCTACAGATTGGCTCCTGCGGAGATGCAAGAGTTGTCCAGCCAACTCAGTGAGCTTTTGGATAAAGGATTCATCCAACCCAGTTTCTCACCTTGGGGAGCTCCAGTTCTCTTTGTCAAGAAGAAAGACGGTACATTCAGGATGTGTTTCGACTACAGAGAACTTAACAAGCTCACTTTCAAAAACCGATATCCACTTCCATGAATCGACGACCTATTTGACTAGCTCCAAGGAGCTAGTCACTTCTCAAAGATAGATCTGCGATCTGGATACTAGCAGCTCAAGGTCCGGGAGGAGGATATTCCAAAAACCGCCTTCCGAACTCGTTACGGACATTATGAATTTGTTGTGATGCCCTTCAGTCTAACGAATGCTCCTGCCGCATTCATGGACCTAATGAATCGAATCTGCCGACCTTTTCTTGATAATTTCGTAATCACTTTCATCGAAGATATCCCAGTATATTCCCGAAGCGAAGAAAAACATGGCCAACATCTTCGACAAATCCTGGAAACCCTGCGAATCGAAAAGTTGTATGCAAAACTCTCCAAGTGCGAGTTTTGTTTTAGAAGCGTGAAATTTTTGGGACATGTTGTTAGTCAGGAAGGAATTCATGTGGATCCTTTTAAAATCCAAGCTATCAAAGGATGAGCAATCCCAACAACACCCACATAAATTTGTCAATTTCTGGGTCTCGTAGGATATTACAGGAGATTCATCCGAAACTTCTCTAAGACGGCCAAACCGCTTACCATACCTATGCAAAAGGGCGTAGCCTTCGTATGGACGAACAAGCAAGAAGCCGCATTTTAATCTCTGAAGCAAGCACTTTGCAGTGTGCTGGTGCTATCACTACCCGAAGGAACGGGAGACTTTATAGTCTATTACGACACGTCAAATCAGGGTCTAGGCTGTGTACTGATGCAACGTGGAAAAGTGATAGCTTACGCATCCCGACAACTAAAGACTCACAAAGTGAATTACACGACCCACGATCTGGAGCCGGGAGCAATGGTCTTCGCCCTGAAGATTTGGAGACACTACCTTTACGGTACCAATTGCACTATCTTCACCGACCACAAGAGTCTCTAGCACATCTTGAATCAAAAAGAGCTAAATATGAGACAACGAAGATGGGTCGAACTGCTAAACGACTACGAGTGCGAAATCAAGTACCACCCAGGCAAGACTAACGTGGTAGCCGATGCCTTGAGTCGAAAAGAATACTCAAATCGTCGTGTGAAAACTCTCTCAATAACCATCCAATCCCCCTGATCTCGCAAATCAGGACAGCCCAGTCAGATGCCAGGAAGGCGGAAAACAAAGCAAGTGAAGCACTTCGTGGAATGGAGAAGAACTTGGAAGTGAAGGAAAACAGAATGTATTACTTCATGAACCACATATGGGTCCCTAAACTTGGGGGATTCAGAGAGGTAGTCATGAACGAAGCCCACAAGACGCGATACTCCATCCATTCGGGTTTAGACAAAATGTACTTAGATGTTAAGCAACATTATTGGTGGCCAAATATGAAGGCAGAGATTCCCACTTATGTAAGCAAGTGCCTCACTTGTTCTAAAGTAAAGGTGGAGTATCAGAAGCCCTCTGGATTACTACAGCAGCCAGTAATTCCAGAGTGGAAATGGGAAATGATTACCATGAATTTTGTGACCAAACTACCCAAGTCGACAGACAGTTTGGACATGATTTGGGTAATAGTTGATAGACTAACGAAATCCGCCCATTTCCTACCAATAAAAGAATCATACAAGATGGAGCGCATGACAAGAATCTACGTCAAGGAAATCGTGAGACTCCACGGAGTACCGGTATCTATCAGCTCAGATAGAGATAGTAGATTTAGTTTACGCTTTTGGCAATCGCTTCAGAAAGCTCTGGGAGCACAACTCGACATGAGCACTACCTACCACCCACAAACGGATGGTCAAGGCGAGCGAACCATTCAAACACTAGAAGATATGCTACGAGCTTGTGTAATAGACTTTGGAAAGTAATGGGATACCCATTTGCCTTTGATCGAGTTCTCGTACAACAGTTATCACTCGAGTATCAAAGTTGCTCCTTTCGAAGCATTATACGGGTGTAAATGTAGATCACTGTTGTGCTGGGCTGAGGTAGGAGACACCCAGCTAGCGAGAGGGAAAACGCCAAACAACGCCTTAACGAGATCGGAAATCATACGCGAGATGACTGTGAAGATAATTCAGATCAGAGCATGACTGCAATCGTCTCGAGACAGACAAAAGAGCTATGCTGATAAACGACGAAAGCCCTTGCAGTTACAAGTCAGAGATAGGGTGTTACTAAAAGTCTCTCCTTGGAAAGGAGTGATCGTTTTGGGAAGCGGGGCAAGCTGAACCCTCGATACATTGGACCCTTCAAGATTCTTGCCCCGAATCGGTCCAGTGGCCTATAAACTGCAACTACCCGCCGAGCTCAGCAGTGCACACCCTGTGTTCCACATCTCCAACTTGAAGAAGTGCTTATCCGATGAGACTCTTGTCATTCCTTTAGGGGAAATCGAAATCAATGAGAACCTTCTGTTCATCGAGGAGCCGGTTGAAATCATGGACCGAGAGGTGAAGCATACCAAGCAGAGCCCCACTTGCCTTTGATCGAGTTCTCGTACAACAACAGTTATCACTCGAGTATCAAAGTTGCTCCTTTCGAAGCATTATATGGGTGTAAACGTAGATCACCATTCTGTTGGGCTGAGGTAGGAGACACCCAGCTAGCGAGAGGGCAAATGCCAAACAATGCCTTAACGAGACCGGAAATTATACACGAGACGACTGAGAAGATAATTCAGATAAGAGCATGACTGCAATCATCTCGAGACAGACAAAAGAGCTACGCCGATAAACGACGAAAGCCCTTGAAGTTTCAAGTCGAAGATAGGGTGTTACTAAAAGTCTCTCCTTGGAAAGGAGTGATTTGTTTTGGGAAGCGGGGCAAGTTGAACCCTCGATACATTGCACCCTTCAAGATTCTTGCCCGAATCGGTCCAGTGGCCTATAAACTGCAACTACCCGCCGAGATCAACAGTGTACACCCTGTGTTCCACGTCTCCAACTTGAAGAAGTGCTTATCCGATGAGACTCTTGTCATTCCTTTAGGGGAAATCGAAATCAATGAAAACCTTCTGTTAATCGAGGAGCCGGTTGAAATCATGGACCGAGAGGTGAAGCGTACCAAGAAGAGCCGCATTCCAATTGTGAAAGTTCGATGGAACACAACACGCGGACCAGAATTCACATGGGAACACGAAGATCAAATGAAGCAGAAATACCCTCATCTATTCTCGCATTCTCAAATCTAGCTTTCAAAAGAATTTTGGGACGAAATTCCCTCTAACAGGGGGATGATGTCACAACTAGAAATTTTGGTGCCTTGTAACTACAACACTTATAGCAACTATGAATCAATAACATGAAAGCATGCATGGTGCTCATTCTATAAAAACAAAACTTCATCAAATACTTCATTCTAGCCCAACAAATGGTCAACAAAGAATTGAAAACCTATGAAATCCCAATTTGAGTTCATTTTGGGCTTGGATTTCCTTATTGGGCCTAATGGACTAATAAACCTCCAAACCATCCATCTTGAATCCAAAACTCTCTAATGGGCCCTAAATGGACCCATATACATGAAACATAATATTTTGGGCCTTAATGGGTCACAATCAAATTAATTTAGCGCTATTAGGTCATAAAAATTACACTTTGATTTATTTGGGTCAAGCATCCTCTAACTTAACTATTATATGGGATTAAGGGCAAAAATCCCAAAATCTTCTCTTTTCCCTCTCCATTCTCATCCCAAGCCCACACAGAGGAAGAGTTGACTTTGTGTGTGAGCCACCTCATTTTTACATAAAGGTTTTCCATGCAACTCTCATGTTTCCATGCAACCATCCTTTAATTCATCTCTCTTCTTCTCTCTTTCTTCCACTCGGCTGAACCCAAACACACACACTTCACTCAAACTCTCTATAAGAAACACTCTCCACTCCTCTTTAAATTTTCGAGATCTAGGAAGCTTTCAAGGAGATTTTCCCCACAAACACATCATCTAAGGAAAGTTGATGTTAAATCCATGATCTAGCTACTTCATTTCATCCAAAACTCTCTTCTAAATCCATTCAATCTTGTGATCTTACACCTTAGAAGCATCTAAGTTCGAGATCCTCCAGGAAGACTTGCTAGGATCGAAATTTCTTCATCTTTTCCTTCAAAAACTGAAACTACAACTCAAAGTGAGCTTCATACCCCTCTATTTTCAGTTTTCATATGTTTTATGGGGGAGAATACAAGAAAGTGTGTAGATCTATGTGTATATTTATACTATGTGTGTTTTTATGCATGTATGTGTATATTTATGTGTTTTTTGTGATAAATATGTAATTAAAAAGTGGTAAATCTCGAGATCTATTTTATGAGGAGAGAAAAAAATATAATCTAATTATTCTACACTAATCAAGTCAAGAATAACAATTTATAAGGTTATGATAAACATATTTCAACATATAAACCCATTTTTGGGGTTAAAATGTCAAGTATACAAAACTAGGGTTAAAAATGGCCAAGGCATGGTTTCTTAAGGACCAAGAAAGTCAAAACAGATTTCATAATTGTTTTTCTGAAAAATAAAATTTTCAAAGGACCTTAAATGTAAATTTCTAGCTTAAAGGGCTAATTTTGGGCTTTTTATCCCAATAAGCCTCACGTTGCGAAAAAATGACAAATTTAAGGGGATGAAAGAAAATTTTCTATAAAATAGGGGATAATTAGCTTAATAAAACTATTTTAACGGTCAAAAATGCTTTTCACTATCAAAAAGGACCAAAAATGTAAAGTTTTTAGATTTTGGGCAAAAACTATAAAAGTTGCAAAAAATAGGGTTCTAACCGAGAAACACCATTCTAGAAGGGTTGAAGCTATTAGCAAAATATATTTTGGGTTAAAACTGTCTTTTCAACAAGTTTATGATACAAAAGTGTCAAGAAAATGTTTCAAGGACTAAAAATGAACTTCTTTTATTTAAAGGACTAAAAGTGTTATTTCTATAAAAGAAATGTAGTGAAAAGGTCAAAAACCATACTTTTAAACAAATCGATTCATTAAGACGAAATACAAGATACCCGACTAGCGACAAAATGGAAAAACGAATACACTTCAATACCAAATATTGTTATAAACGAATTGATTCGGTCTCGAATCAATACAAAACAACAATCCTTAAATCAAAACTCTTCAATAGATACGTAATGACTACGATAAGTAAACTACAAACTCTAGGCTTATGAGTTTCAAATCATGCTTGTTGGGCCTTGCAAGCCCACCAACATGATCTTTGGGCCCAAAGGGACAACGCTTATATGTTATTGGGCCTTCAATGACCCAATATTTTATAAAAGGACATTCAATAACTTTTGTGTGCTAGTGGGCGAAAGTGTCCCGTTAGAAAAGCTAGTAAGGTCACAGTAATCACATGCGATTTGGACCATCGTGTCTTTCGCATCCACGACAGCCTAATGTACCTACGATAGTAGTGGGATTTAATACTCCCCTTCCCTTCGTTCGTTAAGGCTTACGAGAAATCAAAGTAGAAAAAATTAGGACGATATACAATGTGGATTAATCAATATTCATTTGTTAAGTCAATACAAAAATCAATAATCACGAATACGTTTCAACAATCGGAAAACATCGGGTTTTCCGGGGAATTCAATACTACTCGTTCGAAATTCGATAACTATAATACAAAATACCCTTTATATATATGATTTGAAATCATTCATGCATCAACTTATGGATCTTCAGACTTTGATAAACAAAAGTCTTTTCATAAAATATCGGATTTTCTGGGTTTTACAAACTACACAAATCATTTTATCACAACATTGCTTATGAACTTTCCAACATTTCATATGTTGACGGTTTTCCAAAATCACTTGTATTCTCAGGTAACAGGTAAGCGGAAGAGTAATATGAAGTAATGTTAGATGTTATGTTGTTGCAAGCATTCAAAAAATTTATGCTATGAATGTGTAATGTTCAAACAATGTACTTGATGTGAACAATTCTAGTTGTAATATATTGATGCATGGTGACGTTTATGTTATGATTCATGTATATTCATTGTGATGATATTCAATTAAAGTCACGTGAGCCCTCGCACATTTCCGCCGTCTGGTTCTGGGGTGTGACAATACAATGTGTAAAACAGATATCACAACAACGAATGTTAGAGTACTGTTACTTACCTAGTTATTCAGCATACTAGTTCAAACTCTGATTTTAATCCTTCGCTTCCTATATGCTCGTCGCATGGGAATAGTTCAATGAATCCCATAACTAGACCCCATATCTCCCATATAAATATATAATTCCTTCACAATAATCTCCCGAGCAACATCTCTGATCATACATGAAAAATCCTCTAAATGACATGAAAATGAACTCTTTTATAGTGGTACGCCACCATGCCATGGAGGTTAAGTTGTTGCGCTACAATCTTAAGGTCAACTCTATCTTTGCCACATATTGTATCATTTTGCCACATGTTGATCTTAGGTTGACATATATCTCCTTGATTCATCAATTTTCGTGACATGATAAACACTACGCCACGCCGCGTTAACCGCAATTTGACCGTTTGACTTTAATTTCTATTGAATTTCTCAAAATAGCAACGTACTTTCATCTCAACTTCAAACGAGCATAAGTTTCGTATACGAATTATGTTTTCAATGATCTGTATATCTAGATAGTTGTCTCCATAAGATCTAATGCTTTCCATAACTGTATTTTTCTAATAGAAATAAACACATAGCGAGAAACTTGGGTAAAACTCCTTTAGTTAAATTCTTTATAAAAATAACATGAACATGTTTCTCATGGAACGTGTATTCATTAGTACTCACCTTTAATGAAATCCAAGTTATTATTCTCTTTTAAGCTTCTTATACCTCTTAAACATCAACTATGTCATTAATAACAAATTATTAATAAATGTATAAAATATCCCTTGAGAATTCTTGACACATTTAAAACCTTCATATACCCTATTTCTATCCAATAATCTTATATTTAAAATTTGGGATGAATCAGTGGTCGGATGCCAGGTCAAGTGCATTTTAATTTTTTCCTTTCACATGCCACTACATGCCAGTTGCCAAAGTGCATGTCACCCAAAATGAAGTTTTCTTCTAATTTAGGCAATTCACGTTGCAAAAATGGCCACTGATGGCTACCAAACTTCATTAGATAACTTTTATGAACTAAAAAAAGATTATTAGCCTTAGATATACTAAATTAAGTCCTTCTATATTTTTGAATTAATCATTAAGACCTTTAGAATGTCATAAGAGCTATAAGAAAGCACAAAATGACATCTAAGACTCATAGTTAGGCATTAAGCTTTTAATAACTAAGGTTTTTGTCAAACATCATTCTAAACCCCTTAACAACTCTTTGATATCATCGTAGATATATTATTTGACATTGAAGTAATCAAATACATAAATTCTATGGGTTGGAATTAATGATTCCAAAGTTGAAAATCATTGAAATGACATCTAAGAATCCTAGTTAGACATTAAGCTATTAATTACTAAGGTTCTTATTAAACATCATTCTAAACTAATTAAAAACTCTCGGTTATCATCATAGATATATTATTTGACGTTAAAGTAATCAAATCCACGCATTCCAAGGGTTGTAATTCACGATTCTAAAGTTGAAAATCATTGAAAATCTTGATTCCGTTATTTTTACTTCAAAATCCTTAGATCTTTTTGATAAATCAATCATCAATACTCCAACACTTAATTCATGAAAATCATCATACTAATCCTCCTCCAATAGTTGAAGACTTCTTCAAAACTCTCATGGATCTTCATTGGAAATCCTAATTCTCAATTCCACCACAAATGATTGATTGAATTGCATAAAACTTTTAAAGATTCATATTGAGACTTGATTCCAAATTAGAGATTAACAAATATAATCATCCAAATCAAAATCTGTAGCTAATGGCTAGAGTACAACTCATTATTGCCAAGGTACAATTTATACATGCACCTAGAGTCTAAATCACCTATTTTCATAATTAATTGATAGGTTGCAATATTTCAGGATGTATTAATAATCACATGGTATTGTAGAGAATAAATGAAACATTAAAAACACACTTACACAAATACTTTGAGAATTTCCACTATTAATGGAGCTTAAAGCTCAACATCTCAAACGAACCTTCATCAAAAGAACTTGGAATTTACTCAATGAAGAGTGGGAGTTATAACATCAAAATCATCCATGAATATATCATTTATCAACAATTTAATCATCATCTTCAGATTTAGGGTTCAACATAAACCATAGGTTTAATATCTAGAGCTATTGGAAAATGTTATACCTTAATTCAGTAATAGAGACTCTTTACTTTAAGATCAAGCACATCTTCTTTAATTGTAAGCCCTATATCTCTTTAGCACTGTCAAAATACCCAATTATATCCCTCTCTTCTCTCATTAGCATTTATCCAATCAAATGAGAGAAAAGACCCGATAAGGCAATAAATAGTTTCTAACTTTCAAGAGTTGGCATATTTGGTCCTTCACTTTCGTACTTCTAAAAAAGGACACCATTTAACTAGATATTTTAAATGAACTTCCATCCTTTATACTTTGATCTCTAAACCACATTGTTTTTATACGGACCATGACTAGTCAACACATGGTCAATGAGTTTTCAAGTTAGCAAAAGTAGTCTCTCTAATTTGAAATTATAATTTAAAAGTCTAAGGTTAACCTAATATTAATTGACTATAATTTGATATTTAACTTTTCAGCATAATTACAACTTCAAATTATGTATTAGTATTATTTTGTTGTTTAATTTAATTCCATTTCTAAAATTTTACTTCATTCACCAGAGAGAACAAAACTCATAGGACTGATTGTAGGATGTTATAGATAATTACATGGAAATATAATAAATTTATCCTTGAAATTAAATTAGGAAATGATAATATTCCACCACCAATACATAGGGATGACCATTAAGGAATAATATGGACATCAAAACCTTAAATTTGATCCACCACAATGTCGAACCCTTCTCTGATCTTCATCGTCGATCATAAGAAGCCTTTATATTTATTTTTGGTTGAATTCCTCTCACTCGATAGTAGGGTTGTTACTTCCTCGGCTTGTGAATGGTGCAATACTATTAGAGGAAATTTGGTTTGGGTTCTTGATGTTCTTGACTATTGTTAAAGATAAATCATTACCTCTATCTTTGTGTTAGGGTTGGGCATTAATGGAAAAATCATGATCTAAGGTCTAATTGTAAGTGTTCTAATTTTAATTCTTCCACTGTTATTTGTTTTGATTATATGTTTTTAAGAACCCAGAGAACACCTTAGGATCTAAAATTTGTATCCAATCATATTACTAGACGAAATAGCTAGCCCATTTTCATAATGAAAGCCCAAATTCCTTAGCCGAAATTTGTAACACTCATTTTCAATGATGAATCAGTTGAGGGATTGGAGGTATCACAGGTAAGATTTTTGGGAAAAATCTAGTCCAAGACGTGGTGAATGGAGCACCGTGACATGGCATGCCAAATGCATAAAACACGTATATGTTGGCATCCATAATGTGGGAAGAGGAATGCCACGATGTGGCAGTACCTGCAGCCCAATCGCATGATCTTTTAGGATTTATTCTAAATTTAAGCACCCAATCTCAACGATTTGGGCATCCTCTTCACCCTCCAACCCTTCAACAAAGAAAGCATATACACATGGATGTTTAAGAGCTACTTTTCTTGATTGAAGAACTTGTTCTTTGATTTTGGCGGAGCTTAAGGATAATGAAATATCCTTTTGTTCCAAGGGGTAAGGGACCAACTTGGAATCATCATCTCCTTCAAATTTCTAGGTTGTTGGAGGTATAAAGCTCTAATCTTGACCTTTAGTCTTCTTGATGTTAGTTTAATATCATTTGGTATGATTTTGGTTCCTTACTTGGATTTTCTTGGAGTTTGAAGAACTCTATAGCTTGTGATGGCTTTCTAAGGTCATTAGGCTTCTAATGAATATGAAAAATGGTCAAGTTTGTTGTACCTTATGTTCATGCTCAAGTTATAGCCTCATTAAGGACTTAATGGACTTAAGGTTTTAGATCTTTCCTTGTGGTGAGGTCCTAATGGATAAATTCGGAAATTTTATCCACTAAGTCATTCAAAAGATATAGTTGTGGGTTTAGATCTATAAGGATTAAGCTGTTAATGAAAAATATAAATTTCTGTCGGAGAACATGGTGTGGCTAAGGGCTTGCCACGTCATGCTAGAGTCCTGCATGTTGAATGTTTTGTCCTGATATGCCCACAATGGGACTAAGAGGTTTCCATATCATGGTGAGTGTTTCTCCGTGAGATAGTGGGTGTTTATCCATGTTGTTGTGAGTGTTTACTTGGCTTACTATTGACCACTGAATTTTGGTCAGGTTCAACTTAAAGGACATGAGTTATTGATTAAGGATTGACCTTTATTTGAAGTCATTCGGTTTGAAGGAGTGAATAGTGTAGATAGCGATCGTGTTGCAATATTTCATTGGGTCTTCTATTCAAGTGTGTTTCCTCAGTATAATTTATGTTGCAGTATATATCCATGGATGTTAGGATAATGATTAGTGGTATGATACTTAGAGTACCATGGGTTGATGATCATCCAGTTGAGTGCCCCAAGGGTTATACGAAATCATGTAAGATAGCCTGAGAACTCTTGATCTAGAATTTCATGCATGATCCTTATTTTTTCGTGGCTCTAGAGTGGGATCACATGTTTGACTTTCTATTTCACCTGTAGTTAATATAGCTATGCCTTCATTAATGATCTGCCAGTGGTAACATAGGGTAATGTACGAGGCCCGATATGTGGCAGTGAGTTGTTAGATAGGTAGACTAGTATAGATAATTGCTTTTTTATGTTCTTGTTTTTTTCCATTGTTTGGTTTATATATAAACATATTGAGTGGTAGATTGAGGCAATCCCGCTTTGTGTTGTAGACCAAGATACTCAGGTGGTCCATCGATGTGTTATAGTCCAACTATGGATCAGTTGTATGATGTGAGAAAGCAGTCTAGATGTATTGTAGGCCTTACGTGGTGGTCTAGTCAGACTGTAGGCTCATGAGAATGGTATAGGAATATTGTACGGCTTGTGAGGCGGGCCAAAAAGAGCATAGGCTCATGTGTGCATCCATTTATGTGTATTTTTTTTGTGGTATTTCGAGGGAACTCACTAAGCTTTGGCTTACCATGGTGGAATAAATGTTTGCATGTACCATTAGTGATCGTGGGAAAGCGAAGGCGTGCCTATACCTACTCATCAACAGTATTGGAGATTCCATATTTATTACATTACTATGGTTTTCAAAAAACTTGTATTTTGGAACACGTGAGTTTTCTTAACTTGGGCTTTATGAAAATGGTGTTTTACCTTTATTAAAATGGAAAAAAGTTGTTTGTGAAAAATAGGACTATACAAGTGGGAATCAAAGCCCTAGTTTGAGAGATTTGATAGAAAACTTGTGTGAATCCAAACTCAAACAAGGATCTGAGAGTTTTTACAAAATGTTTTTTGAAAAAGAAATTTTAATAAACACTTGGGTTAGAAACATGGGATTGTTATCTTGTCATGTTCTTGTTTGATTGTTGACTTGGGATTGTGAATGTGGATCTCTGACTAAACCATGGTTTTACAAGAGGACATGTTGTGTACATTCAGCTAGAGCTTGAATAGGAAAGTAATTCCCAAAATATTTATACTTTTTATATATGTTGAATTTGAGCTTGCTGATATGTGAATTATTAGAAGTGTATGTTAGTGGATAAGCTAAGGATCCCTTCAGGAATTCTGTGACCGTATTTCCTGACTTCTATGATACCTTATAACCTTGGGATTTGCTTGTTATGTACTATGTGATTTTGTTAATTGTTAAGTGTATGTTGTATAATTTTATACGGTTAGGATTACATAGCCTTAGAATAATTGACTTAGCCTATTTACTTGTCCTTTTTTGGTTGTGGGCTTAGGGTAGATTCATTTATTTAATACTCTATTTGATCACGTATTGTGTACAAATTGCATGAAGAAGGCAACCATCAGTTTCAGTAGAGATTCTAGTAGCGTGGGAAGTTCGTTGTAGTTGTTAGGATAATATAGGTGTTAGTACACCTAGGAGTGGTCTAGTGCAGTAACTTAGGACACTAAGATGAATTCTCACTCAATTACGAATATGCGTGGAAGGTAATGTGGCCCCATACTACTGAAATCACAGGATCCGTAAGAGAATTAGAAAGAGTTTCGAGGTTACTAAGGAACTAATAGGTGAAGGGATACTGTGTTTGAGCTCTATATCTTAATGTTTGACCTTTTTTCGTTGTGTGTTTTAGTATGTTGACCATCATAGGCTTAGGATTAGACATTGGCTACCTAGAGAGGACAAGTCTAAGTGACGAGGATCCACAGGATCATTACTGCTGAGGTGGCCATGACGATCAGAGTGGCAATTTTGTAGTTGTTTGGGGTGGTCAAGACCATGCTAATTAATGAGTTTTATGGGCTTTGTGCCCGCCTTCATGTAGGATGTTATTGTCGCAACCACTTCAGTCATCATCATTGTAGGACTTTTGAGAGGTGGGGTGATGCAGTACCGAGAGTTTAGTAGTACAAAGCCTCCGGAGTTCAGAGGGGACAGGGACTCATTTATCTATTTGAGATGAGTATCTGACATAGAGGGATGTTTCTACACATGTTCATGTCTCGAGGACCAGAAAGTAAAGTTTGCACTGAACCTTCTTTAGTGGGAAGTGTTAGATGCATTTTATATGCATCTTTTAGCACATTTTCTCACTATTTTACTATGAAAAGCTAAATATCTCCCTAATGTTATTATAATTTGTGTGTTTCTCCTTACACTACAAGAAAAACCCAATTTCTCTAGGGAAGGTCGCTATGGAACGTATTTTATTTGTTAATCTGCAATGGATTGTGCTATGGAAAGTCGTTCCATAGCAATGTTGATACCACATTGTCTACGGATTTTATTTCTGGTAGCGAGAATGACACTTGCAAGGGAAAATGCTACTGACTCCATATCCGTTGGCATTATGCTACTGATAGTTCTATGGAATAAAAAATCGTAGCAATTTTCCAATGACAATTGTTACAAAATCAATTTCCATTGTACTGCTGCTACGAAATTAATTATCATGGTTACTATACAACTGAGTTTGTGATGGAAACCAACTTCCTAGTTGATTTGTTAGGTAAGTATCATTCGTAGGTATTTTTCTAGGGAATTTTGCTATGGAATATGATTTCGTTTGCTTGTTTTGCTATGAAATAAAACGTGTAGCTAATTTGTGACGACATTTGTTGGGATGTTGTATGCTTAATTAAATTTCTTATTCTATGGATAAATTATTATTATGATCAATGGAATTTTTAAGATATGGTTTGAATGATTTTTTTTGAATTAGTAATATGTGGCATAAACTAATGGCTAAAAATGTAAAAATGAATTATAAAAGTAGATATTTTATTAGAATTCTGGCCCTATTTTTTTCGGGGTTAAACCAGTTGTGCTAATCAAGTTGTTTATAATTTCTTGAAAAACATAGTATATAATGACTAATTAACCATATAATTTTATTATAACTCTGGCCCTATTTTTTTCGGGGCCTGTGCGGTTGCACCTCTTACACACCCTTAAAATCGGGCATGTTAAGGTATATAATCTATGTAGATTATTTTACTTAATAACGAATTCATTAAAAACTTATTTTTAATTCCATTTACTATACTTGATCACAAAAACAAGATGGGTTTTACCTATGCTTCTTCCTACTCAAACAACATAGCAAGCAAAAATGACTAAAATGCCCTTTTAACATAATGATGTAAACATAAAACCAAAATAAAATTATAGTGGTATACACCTTCATATACAATACAATATGAACACTAATATTCAATGTCCAATCTATTATCAACCATTTATATTTTTAAGAAATATACAAAACCTACCATACTCTACATACCAATGACAAACCATGCAATATCTTTGTCGATCCTTATCCTCTTCATCGCCTATTGCAAATGCACCTTTAACCAGAATGACGTGGCTCTTTACATTGGAATGTGACGTTATTCGTTGTAAGTCTATGAACAACATCAACAGCCCACAACAACTCTTTGGCACTATCAACAACACCCGTTTACTCTCGATCATCCAAAACTGCCCAACCAAAATAGGCATCAAGTAACTGTAAACTTACGCATTAAAATGTCCATCAATTAATCCAAAGTATCATTTTCAATACAACATTAAATATTATACAACACAACACAACTAAATATTAACTCCAAACTACACACATGCCTTAATTAACTATATATATATATATATATATATATATATATATATATATATATATATATATAATTTACATATATACCATCTATACATACCTTCAAAACATTGATGATGCCCTCTTGAAATGTAGATCATTCCATGAAAATAAATTGCCTCAAGATGTTCTTCATCTGCTGCTTGTCTCAACAAAGTCAATACTAAATCAAAATTGCCATAATAAAAGCACTCATCATGTTGACAAAATAACAATATCAATATATAATATCAATGACACTAAATATTAATAAATGGTATATATTACATATAATTAATCAAACTACACCTACAATTCCTTGTCTTGACATGGCTTCAATGTTATTTTGCAATGCACATATGCGTATAAATAAATCAGCTTTCAGATTTTTGGGACCCATTCCTTTAAACATGTCAATGCATGTTGTTCTGTACACTTAAGGATCAGCCCCCCGCTTTAGACATCTTATTTGAACTTCAAAAATTTAAATAAATAGTAAATAACAAATAAATAAAGTTGTATTTCATCAAATATACATTCATTAGTTGATGTTTATTGAGATTTACCAAAGTCTTGCAGAGACGATGTCTTACGTTCATTCTGCCCTAATACTACAAATATTCGACTCAATCTCTAGTGGGAGATCATCTAACGAATGAAGAATTCTAGTATTCAACATTCTACTTACAAAATACACATTGAAGTAGTTGATTGAAATTTATTTAAAATTAAGCGTAACTATGAAACACAGTGTAATAGGGTATGGAAAAAAAACTTACTTTATGCTGATCTGGTCGAGAGGAGTACAGGAGTCGCTTTTGAGAATGATTATCCTTTGAAGATTTGGGGGTTTTAGTGTTTGTATCCAGATTTATCGTCCAGAAAAGTTGAGATGTTCTGATTGGTTGAAGAACTGGACCGCCGACATGACATCAGAGTTATGATGGCAGCTTAACAATTTAGAGTGCAAAAAGTCCAAATTCTCCCTGGAATCATTCTAAATATCTGGATACTAAGGGTATTTATGTGAAAACATATTATTCAAATATTATAACCTTTTATAGCTATAGTGGACTTTTGATTATTGAAATAAAAAAGACAAAAATAACACACACACGTGTATATATATATATATATATATATATATATATATATATATATATATATATATATATATATATATATATATATATATATATATATATATATATATATATATATATATATATATATATCATAATCCATAATGTAATACATTTATATTATCATTTCACCAAATTACTAGTATATATTCATGTATTAATATATATATATATATATATATATATATATATATATATATATATATATATATATATATATATATATTAAAAGTGGAACAAGATTTTAACAGTAAACTTTTTTACTTTAGATTTTAGACATAATTGTTTTCTTTTGTTGCCACTTTTAGTCCCTATGATTATAGTAACTTTTTTTACTTTGATTTTAGCCACAATAAATTTTCTTTGTTGCCAATTTTAGTCCCTATGTTTATGCATTTACAATTTTACCACATGCAAAGCATGGGTTCTCCACTAGTTGATATTAAATCAAATTACAAAATCAAAAATAAAATACATGTATGTTTATGTCTTTACAATTGTATTTTATATGTATTTGGCACTAGGAAAGAACAAACATTTGCTACAAACAACTATAATCACACTACAATATAAACACTAATATTGAAAGTCCAAAACACATTATTCAAACATCATTCCAAACTATTACTCTTTTAGTCCCTTATTAACAACACATCATATTTACTAATCAAGTAACAACATCAAGTAATTACTTATCAAGTAAATTACTATATATTCGTATATTAAACCAAAAGAATGAACATAGCATTCATTGTCATAATATGAAAGTACATATCAACAAACTACTCATAAATTATACTAAATTCCCTAGAAAACCTAACGAAACAAGCATCCCACAAACAAATTTCATACCTAAACACCCGTTTGTATCCATTCACAAAAGCGTCTAACACACTAATTATAGACTTATGCATTGCACAAGTTCTATGGAAGCCGTGGAAGTGTATAAGTTTCCTCCCCTCCCTATTTAAGTTGAGATGAACCTTAGAACAAGTTGCTCTAAGATTCCACTTAGATTTTACTCTACGGTAAGCATTGTTCAATATGTCCAAAACTTCTTGGTTCCTATGTCTCCCTTCAGCCATCACCATCATTCCCAGGACAAATGTTGAAATCCAAATCTCCCATTGTAGATGCTTCTTCAAGCATCGTTTTCCCTTCATGATCAGCTTCTAAGAAAAATAACTTCATCTGAAAAAAAATTAAACACATAATTTATAGTTAAAGTAATGCAAAACAAGAAACAAATTAATTAATACTATTCATATATATAACAACGTACCAATCCATTGCTGAATAGAATATTAGGGTTTCTCATCTCTATGTATTTGTTGACAACTATATGTTTCTGGTCAGACAAACCGTGAAATAGTAATCCATTTACATCCATATGTTTATATACTTCATTTATTTTTCTTGCCTCGTTAAAGAATCTGCAACTACAAATGAAACACAGCATTCACTCCAAAATATAAAGACAACTCAAATACACTTGTGAAATAGAATGATCGAAGACAAAACATACACACTCTTCATCATGGAAGCCTCGACTACTGAAATTTTTCCCAAGTCGACTATTATTTTCTCCATCACTTCCAATGGCATGTCTGTTAGCGATTTCCTTTGATTTCTTGATTGCATCTTCGAAGAAGTATTGTCTTCCATAATAATAAACATTCACTAAGATAAAGATTCTGCAAAAATGATTTTGGGGTTTTTTGACTGTCGGAAATTTGAAATTGGGGTTGTTTGCAAGTGACTCAAAATGAGAGTGAAGAACTGAAACAATGTGTTTCGTCAGAAAACATTATGGTGCCTAGAAGATGTTCCATTATAAAATGGCCAAATTGTCCTAATACATACAATGACTCATATTTAATTATTAAGGGTAGTTTTGTTAAAAGTCATAATTAAAAGAAAAATCAATTTCTATTTTAATACACAACTGGCACAAATGATATACGTTGACCAATGACCCACATATCATCCATGGACACCATAAGCGACTACCATGTTGACCTATGACCTGTATGTCATTCATGGGTGATACCATGGATACCATAAGCAACTACCATATTTCATCCACGGACACCATAAGCAACTACCAAGTTGACCAATGGCCCATATGTCATCCATGGACACCAAAAGTAACTACTGTGTTGACCAATGACCCATATGTCATCCATGGGTGATACCATGGACACCATAAGCAACTATCATGTTGACCAATGGCCCATATGTCACCCATAGACACCATAAGCAACTACCATGTTGACCAATGACTCATAATGTCATTAATGGGTGATACCATGGACACCATAAGCAACTACCATGTTGACCAACGGCCCGTATGTCATCCATGAACACCATAAGCAACTACCATGTTGAACACTAAACCATATGTCATCCATGGGTGATACAATGGACACCATAAGAAACTACCATGTTGACCAATGACTCATAATGTCATTAATGGGTGATACCATGGACACCAAAAGCAACTACCATTTTGACCAATGACCCATATGTCATCCACGGACACCATAACCAACTACCATGTTGACGAGTGACTTGTATATCATCCATGGGTTATACCATGGACACCATAAGAAACTACCATGTTGACTAATGACCCATATGTCATCCTATACATGATAAGCAACTACCATGTTGACCAATGACCTGTATGTCATCCATGGGGTGATACCATGGACACCATAAGCAACTACCATGTTGACCAATGAAACACATTTCATCAATGGACACCCTACGCAACTACCATGTTGACCAATGATCCATATGTCATCCATGGACATCATAAGCAATGTTGACCAATGACCCATATGTCATCCATGGACACCATAAGCAACTGCCATGCTGACCAATAACCCATATGTCATCCATGGGTGATACCATGGACACCATAAGCAACTACCATGTTGATCAATGACTAGTATGTCATCTATGGACACAATAAGCAACTACCATATTGACCAATGACCCATATGTCATACATGGGTGATATCATCACACCATAAGCAACTGCCATCTTAAGCAATGACCCGTATGTCATCCATGGACACCATAAACAACTTCCTTGTTGATCAATGGCTTATATGTCATCCATGGACACCATAGGCAACTACCATGTTGACCAATGACACATATGTCATCCATGGAAACCATAAGGAAATACAATGTTGACCAATGACCCATATGTCATCCATGGGTGATACCCTCACACCATAAGCAACAAGCATATTGACCGCTGACCTGTATGTCATGCATGGACACCATAAGCAACTACCATGTTGACCAATGACCCATATGTCATCCATGGGCACCATAAGCAACTACCATGTTGACCAATGATCCATATGTCATCCATGGGTGATACAATGGACACCATAAGCAACTACCATGTCGACCAATGACCTATATGTCATTCATGGGTGATACCATCAAACCATAAGCAACTACCATGTTGAATAATGGCTCGTATGTCATCTATGACACCATAAGCAACTACCATGCTGACCAATGACCCGTATGTCATCCTTGGGTGATACCATCACACCATAAGCAACTACCATATATATTGACATGACCCATACGTCTTTTATATCCAAATTTTGGTTTAAACATAAAGGCATAAAGATGTATAGTTTATTAATGTTTAATCCCCATTTATAATTTTAAAATAAAATTATACTATGAACGCCTCGTTAATCTATGTTCTTTCTTAACGTTAGCTAGATGTATATACCCTATCTATCAATCTGGAACTACTTTAATAAATTTGAATTACTAAATATTTAGTGGTAATTAGCACAGTTCGAATTTTTCATTAGCGGAGCTTCAAAATATTTCACAATTCCTTTCCCTCCAACCTACACATGATTACGCTGCATATTACGGTATGTTTACTGATTAGAAATAGGGTTTACATTTTCTGTAATCATCATCTCCGGTGGCTAATTGATCGAAATATTTGTTCATTATACATTTGTGCACTAACTTTGGCGATATAGGTTGTCACTCATCTAAAATTTATTTTTATTTAAATTACTGTTCTCGTGACGATCGTTTCTTGTTCTCTGATCACTTTCTTGTATATTATCATCTTAAATTACAAGTAAATTGGTTTTGATTGTATTCAAATGTTTGCATGCGTAGTAATGCCTTTATATATAATTTATTTTTATTTTTTGTTTCTCTCTTCTCATAAGTAGTTTATCATCTTTAATACGTTGGTATTGACTACAATTTTTATTAATTTTTAATCAAGAATAATGTTGAACTCGAAAACTAAAGGAGTATCCGGTGTGAAGCCAACTAAATTCATTGCACCAGAGGTTATGAAACACAATAGGATTTCAGCTGTAAAATTCATAAACAGACAATTACAAGATGGGGAAATCGACTTCCCAATACCAACAACCACATCCAAAGCACCTATAACATCTACCAACAAAACCCTAGTACCTAAATCATTAACATCAATCATGACTACCACTTCCTCGACATTACTTACAACATCCACACCGTCCTTAGAAAATACTTCTAAAACTTCAGAAACTGGAACAATACAATCCTCAATACTCACATCTATAGCCAAAACTTTAGCACGTACATCATCTAAACCATCCTCAACACCGACACCCACTACCACATCATAAACACCTGTATCTACTACCACAACCTCAAAACCTGCATCTACACTACCCTCCTCCACAACTATAATAACTACCATACCCTCCTTAAGTAAAGGAACTACCACATCCTCAACATATACATCTATCCCAACAACTACCCCAGAAGATACTCCATCAACAAAACCTATCCTAGAATCTACCCCATCATCAACACAACCAACTATGAAAGGATCTGTAGTGGAAAGTGTAGAAGGTGAAAACAATTCCTCTGAAGATTGTGGACCAAATGGACGTTTAACTGTTCATGTTTGGAAAATACATGAGTTACCAATCAAATCTTAATTACAACTTTTTCTATGCATAAACTTTTGGTTTACACGTACATATTAATTCATAACTTAACACATCACATGATTACTTCCAGACTAATGTGACCAGGCCCTTGTGCACACATTATTAGTTAGTCCTTTAAACAAAGAGTAGATCCAGAAGGGTACGCTTGGGGAAAAGTAAGCAAAGAAATGCGCGAATTGTATTGGGAGGAGTTTTAAGTAATTAACTATATGTGATAAATTGTTGTTTGGTAAACATTTACCCTTAAACTTATGTTTATATTGTTAATATGTAGAAAAAATGTTGTTGGGATGAAACAATAGACTTGCTGGTGAGGCAAGCTTGGGCAAGGAAAGCGGCATAAATTTATGGTCGATAGTGTTCAACATGCGGAGCCTAAAAAGAAACAAACATGGCTTTAAACCAGCTCATGTCCCACAGGAAGTCTGGATCTCCTAGCAATTAAAATAGAATACAAAAGAATACAAGCTAAAATCTGAGCAGAACAAGGAAAATAGGTTTAACGATGTGGCTAATGGGGTAGCAAAACCTACACATAATGTTGGATCTGCAACTCATTTGAAGATAGCTTCTGATTTGTTAAATTTTTAAATGGTACATCGTATCAATGTTTATATATTTTACCTATATATTTGACATTTTATATGGTATTTATGTAGAAGAGGAAATTAGGACTTGATCCACCCCATAGTGAATTGTTCCTGTATATACACACGAAGAATCACGATGGAGTCACTTTCACAAATGAAAAAGATAGACAAATTCATGTAATATTCATTTTAGTGTTAAAATTTTATATTAATATCATTCATAAATTTCATATCTTTTAAGTTATATTATTTTTATTTTATAGGCGGCGTATACAGAAAAACTGGAAGAGTTGGAAGCTAAACGTGTTGAATTTGAGGAGGACAATCTATTTTATGATGTTGTTGATGGTCATGAAAAAAAAAAGACTTTACAGACTATACTCTTTTGCAAAGGCAGTTCCTAACAGGAACTGTAAAACAGATGTATCTTACATTCCGAAAAAAATGATGTAATAGAAGAATAAGGGATCTTGTTGCTATACAAAAACAACAAAAACGAAGAGCTTAAAGAAAAGATGAACGCCTAACAAGAAGAAAACAACGCAAGGGTTGGGCATCTTGAAAAACAACTTCAAACTGCATTGGATCTTATTAATGTCTTCACAAAGCAACAATAATAGTAGCTTGATATATGTTTATTGTAGAGTATTTATTTTATTTTAGCAACTTTCCTTTTTCCGTGTAATAAATAATTATTGTATTATTTTATGATATAATGGTTTTATTTTTTTGTTATTTTTGTTTTTCATATATTAGTACAAAATAATTTGGATATAATTTATAAATCAATTATCCATCGGTCCATATGGAATTTGGTATATAATATACCACGAAAATTCCTAGGTATTCATGACCATGAAATTTGCTAGTAACTCATCAAACATAATTCGCTACGGATTCACCACGATATAATTTTCTACGGAATCACCACCACGGAATTTGGTACGAAATGACCACCACCTAATTTACTAGGGATTCACCACCACAAAATTTGCTAGGGAATGACCACTACGGAATTTCCTAGGGAATCACCACCACAGAATTTACTAGGGAATGACCACCACGGAATTTACTAGGGATTCATTACCAAGGAAGTTGCTAGGGAATCACCACTAAGGAATTTGTGATGGAATAACTACCACGGAGAGTGTGACAGAATCCTACTATGGAATACACGACAGAATATCATCTATCACAAATTTCATTCCGTTGCCATATTTGTGATCGAAGTATCGTTTCCATTGCAAACCCTCGCTACGGTGTTTTTAGGGATGCAAATGGGTTGTTGCAAATTCCATAGCAAATCATCTTTTGCAACGAAATTTCAGCTTTTCACGATGGATTCCTTCTATAGCAAAATCGCGTTTTTCTTGTAGTGTTATATTTGGACAATGCCTAGACTACTCACTTTTTTTTTTTTTTTATGATTTTCAGAGTAAATTGGAGCAAATTAACACGTAAAACATCTTGGGATGCGTTCGAGGAAGAATTGGAGCTTCATTGGAGATGGAACTAAGGAAGGATGCTAAAGAATGACCAGGAATAGTTTAAAAGCAAGAATTGCGACTAGACCGAGACAAGATGGGAGAAATGCGATCGTATTTCTTGTTTATGTGGTCGCAGAAATATTCTCACTCTTACTTCTAGAATTCTACATGTGAAAATTCAAGCTGAGAAAGAAAGGAACATATATACGATCGTATTTCTCACTTCCATGATCGTATATTACCTTTAAAGATTCAAAATGTTCCAAAATGGCATCGTACTTCATTAAGTCACTTTGGGACATGGTTTCAGAAAAAATGCGATCACATTTCCAATATGCGATCGCAAAAATTTTCGATTTCTGACGATACGTATAAAAAGGCCCTTAAAACGCCCCAATTACCTTATTCATGATTCCAGACGACTGAAAGGCAATTTACAGAGGTTTTTGAGTGCCAACAAATATGTGTGAAGAACATGATTTGATTTTTATCTCTGTTTCGTAAGATTTATCAATAATGTTATGTTTCCACTTCTTGGAATTCGGTTTTATCCATCCCAGGCTAAAAACCCTAGATTTCAGTTATGCAAACGACTCGACTTTTTGTGCTAGTAATCATTAGGCACGAATTTTGACTTTGTTTACTATTTAATTTGATCAATTTTTTGCTTAATTGAATGTTTGATTTTCGTTAAGTTTTTGTTGTCCACTTTAATTTTTTTTGAATCATTCCAGTTATTTGATTTGAGTATATCCATAATTATCTTTATTAATCAGTAAAGGTAATGAATATTAGATTAGTTTCGTGTTAGGGTTAACTCTAATATAAACTGATCAAAAAAATCTACATGCTTCTGAGCTTATAAGAAGCATTAGACTTTACTCAGAATTTTACACCGTGTATAATGCTACTTTTATATATTAATTCAGAGCTTATTTGGTTAATTCAATAAAATGTAAGGTTTAAATCAAAGAGTTTGTTTTGGTTAAACATTTTAGTAAAAGAAAATTGTTAGAGCTTATTAATAATTTTCAATACCAGTTTAAATAGTACATAATTCAATAATCATGTTGAAGGTTATTTGAATGATTAGAAGAGTCGCTGCGAAACTGAAATTGCTTTTACTTTATGAAATTTACTCTAGTATTTAGGTTTCTTTTTTCTTTTATACATTTCTATCCAATTTAGTTTTAATAATCAACAGAATCCCCCTCCCACCAATTTAATTTTTGTTACATTAGTGTGTGCCTTACGCAAGGGAGGCATACACCTTAGAATGTGTCCTTGTGGATTCGACCCTACTTTCCTATACTATCCCTTATTCATTTGAGTATTATATTTATTTAGATTATTTATTTATTTATTATTTGCGACACATGTCAAACATTTTGACGTCGTTGTTGGGAACACGACAATCACTAATCGTTTAATGAAAAGATAATCACGTACATGTACTCCACTAAAGCTCGATCCAGAAATAGAGAAGACAGCAAGAAAACTCAGAAAAGAGGCACTTCGGTAGAAAACAATATAGAGTTTTTTCGCATCAACATCTTCTCTACCTTCAAAGGAAACAAATACACAAGACAGTCCCTTGTGGAACAAGCCTAAAATAACATTTTCCATCCTTCCCTAATGCACCCCATCCTAGCCTTCCCATAGTTCGTTCAAAACGTACTAAACACCCTCTGTTAAATCCGAAAACACTGAACCATCTGAATAAGATACTGAAACTGAATAAGCCATGAGTTCCCATGGAGAAGAAGAGGAGAAGAATCTTAGAGAGTATGTGACATAAGATTTTACACAATAGACTTTATGTATCACTTTTCTAGAAGCTTAGAACTTTGAGCTGGAGTTTGGTTTAATTCATCGACTTCTGACTTTTCGAGGCCCTGAGAACGAAGATTCGCATAAGTTTCACAGGGAGTTTCATGTAGTATGATTTGTGACAAAGCCACATTCTATCATGGAACAATAGATCATGTTAAGGCCATTCCCTTTTTTTTGTCCAAGATTCAACAAAACAATGGACATATATCTCATTTCTGGATCGATCATTATATTGACCGAGCTAGCTAAGCTTTTTCTATAAAAATACTTACCATAAGCAAAAATTTCCAACCTCCTTAGAGAAATCCTTGCTATAAAGTGAGAAAAAAGAGAGGCCCTTCGCACTTATTGGGAGTGCTTCAAGAAGTTGTTGGTCTGGTGCTCACAACATGGGATGAATGAATATCAGTTATATCAATGTTTTTGTGAAGGCCTGTGTAATGCTCTAATCTTAAGGTATATATTTTGCAACTAAAACTATCATTTAGAGATTATCACGACATAGTGGAGGCACCACCACGACGTGGGGAGGCAAAAATGGGTCGCGTGCTCATCAAAGTCACCATGGCATGGCCACGTTGGCCACGACGTGGAGGCGGCTGGCATGCAAACCGTGTTTTTCCAGTTTTGTTCCCTATTTAAAGGAATGACAAGGCTAGGGTTTTCTCATCCTCATCCTCCATCAGTTCCCTTAATCTCAAAGAAACCCTAATCACTTTCCTCCATTATCGAGCTACTTTTAGTGCCCTTAGAAAGTAGAGGGAAGCAAAGATCAAGCAAGCAAGTCTCCATACTTCACCCTAGTACTCTCTAGACCTTTCTAAGTGTCCAAAACTCAATTTTTTATCATCTTAGGTTGCTAGATCTAGATTTTATCCCATTAACTTCTTGTTATTTTTTGTTGAGATGATGAGATATCAAAAAGTTTAACTTTATGAATCTTTGGGACATTTGGTGTATTTTGTGCCATGGATTTGGAGTATGGTTAGGTTTTTGATCCATGCATGAGATTAGGTCATAAAACCCTCATTTTGACCCAGTATGGTTTAACACCCATAAAAATTCATGCCAAATTTAGACTTTTTAAAACATTTCGAAACTAATGATTACTACAAAACTTGTTTTCAAAATAGTATAATGTTAGAGTATCACATAATCAAATCATAAAATCAAGAAATATGAGGAGTTGTACGATCACGCCTTCGCCTTCCCGTGATCATCAGAAGTAACTGAAACAATAATCAATAAATGTAAGCTCGAAGGCTTAGTGAGTTACCCCAAAAATACCAACACCACAAAACATATTAACAACATATAAGCAAACAACATGCATAATGAGCCTTTAGCCTGAATGGACCACCTCGTACGCCTTCAGCCTATATGGACTGCTCTTCGAGCCTTCGGCATGTTTGGACCGACTTACAGGGCCTACAACCTATGTGGACCACTCGCCGGGCCTTCAGCCTGACTGGACCGCCTTGCAGGGCCTTCAGTCTATCCGGACCGCCCTGGGAATGTTGGCCTTCAGCATAAATCAAGACCACCTCAACCCAACCCCCAATCAAACAAACATATGCACATAAATATCATATGCTAGTATATATAACAGTCAAACTGGTCTAACAGATCACTAATCATAGCAACATCCTATAACCAGGATACAGACCTAACCGGTCACTAACATAACATCATCTTATATACCAGGATACCGACCCAACTAGGTCACTAAGCATATTACAATCCTAAATACCATGATGTAAATCAATAAACATATCTTGGAATAACCCGAATACAAATCCAAAAAGGGTCAGCATTGGTGCCTTTGACCCTGCTAGTATAGTGAGGACAACTCACCTCTCAAGTAGATCGGAATGATAGTATAAATCTCCTCCAAATACAGCTCCAAAACGAACACCTATATCTGCCAATGATCCAATTCCATATGTTCCCAAATTACCAAAATACCCCCAAAAGTCCACTGGTCAACCCTTGTTCAAAGTCAAAGCCAACAGTCAATGTCAACATTCCATGTTGAATCGACTCGTCGAGTGTATCTAGTAACTCGTCGAGTTCCTTAAGAAGTCGTAAGTCACCCAAAAACACTAATTGACTCACCTAATTTACAACTAACTCATTGAGTCCATGCATGTCTAGATGTCGGGGAAAACCCTAACTGACTCATCGAGTCCTCTTAATGACTCGTCGCGTTCATGCATAATCAAATACGGGAAACCCTTATCTGACTCGCCGAGTCGGCTAAGTGACTCGTCGAGTTCATGTAGTGCATTACTTATACAGATCTTTTTTAAACCACCCCAAAGCTCCATATTGCAAATCCAACCTCCTAGGACATGATTTCCTCGTAAAGTTGCATACTTTACGTGCATGTACGGTCCTTAATGCAAAAACTGGACTAAGGGAAAGGTTAACTAAGGAAAGGTCCATGCTTGCCAAATCTCATAACTTTATAGCTATAGGGACCAAGGGAAGTCCATATCAGAATTTACAACTTCAGATTGTGTCCTAATACACAAAATGACTCTCAAAACTGCTAAAGATTTCCCTAAACCCATACATAAAGAGATTTAGGTAGAGATAAACCAAGGTAACGAGTTGTTACCTTCAAAATGATGCGAAGATGAAGTAGAGTCAGATCCACAAGCTCCTTTTTGCTCCAAGCTTCTTATAGCTCACACCTTCTTCACACAAAGCACCAAAATCACTCTTTAAGACTCATAATTACTCAAGAACAAGGTTAATAGCGATTCGGGTTTCTCTTAGCCATCAAGGGGGTGGTAAAGAACTGGAGGAAGGGCATTAAGTTCCTTTAAATAGGGTGCAAACCCTAAAAATTTGGGTTTCATCTCCCAACTCCTACTCGTTGAGGTCGAGTCCTCTGACTCATCGAGTAGATCCAATTATCCACACAGGCTAACCCACCTCTACACGACGAGTTGGGGGCAACCAAGACGTCGAGTAGGTCTAATAATATGTATATAATTCTTTTAAACTTGTACCTGGGAGTCGGTGTGTTACAATTCTCCGCCACTTGAACTAGATTTTATCCTTGAGATCTGCTTCAGCGGGAGTCTCGGTAGTACTCCTGCATCTCTGCCTTTGACTCCCACGTCCACTCGGATCCCCTCCTGTACTCCCAATGTACCTTTACCAAAGGTACTTCCTTGTTCTGTAAAACTTTCACCTTCCTCTCAAGAATAACTACCGGCCACTCCAAAAAATTTAGGTGCTCATCGACCTGAATATCCTATAATTACACTACTGCCGCCTCATCCGGAATGCACTTCTATACCTGTGAAACATGGAAAGTGTTCGTGGATGAGAGGTTGTACCGAAGTGTAGCCGCATGCCGAGTTCCTCATGGAATTTCTGCCAGAAATGGGAGGTGATCTGAACATCACGGTCTAAGACAATAGGGACCGACACCCCATGGCAAGCAACGACCTCCCAGATATACAAGTTGGCCAGCTTCTTGGCAAACGAAGTCTCCCGTATCGCCAAAAAGTGGGCGCTCTTGGTCAATCGATCCACGGTGATCCAAATAGCGCCAAAACCCTTCGTCTTCCTCGGCAGGTTGGTAATAAAATCCATCGTGATCTATTCCTACTTCCACATGGGAACCTCTAGAGGATGTATATGGCCATGCAACCTCTAGTGCTCGGCCTTGACCATCCTATAGGTCTGGCACCTCTCCACGAACCAAGCGATTTCTCGCTTCATGAACGGCCACCAGTAACTCAATCACCAATCCAGGTACATCTTGGCGGTCCCCGGGTGATTAGAGAAGCGAGACTTATGAGCCTCCTCCAAAATAGTGTGTATGACCCCGCCAGACATCAAAACCTATACCCGACTGCAACGGTTCAATAATCCACGGCTATCCCACACAAACGGGGTGTTCTCACCCCTACTCCTCTCAAGTTTCCAATTCTCCTGATGCATACCCTCTGACTGAGCTTCCCTGATAAAGCTCACAAGTGGAGAATCAATTGATATACTCATACATGCCACTGTGGTTGAATATCAAACTGACTTGAGACTTATAGCATCCGCAACTACGTTCGCTTTACTTAGGTGCTAAAGGATCTCACAGTCGTAGTCGTTGACTACATCCCACCACATGTGCCGTCTCATGTTCAGGTTCGGCTGATCCATGATGTGTCTCAGACTCTTGTTCTCCGTGTATATGCTACAGTGGACCCCGTAGAGGTAATGGCTCCAAATCTTGAGAGCGAATACCACCACTCCGAACTCCAAATCATGAGTAGGGTATCTTGTCTCGTGCGGTTTCAGCTGCCGTGATGCAGAGGCTATCACCCATCTTCTTTGCAAGAGGCCCTCTCCTAGTCCCGTGATGGATGCATCATAGAACACCATAAAATCCTCTACTCCCTCTAGAAGAGTCAAGGCTGGAGCCTTGCATCATCACTGTCGGAGGGTCTCAAACTCCCTTTGTTGCTTGGGGCCCCACCGGAAATCCGCCCGCTTCCTCTTCAGACGAGTGAAGGGTACTGCAATCTTGGAGAAATCATGTATGAATATCCGATAGTACCCTGCCAATCCCCAAAAGCTCTTGATCTCTGAGGGAGGTTTCGAAACCTCCCACTGCATAATCGCCTCAATTTCGGCTGGATCAACCAAAATCCCTTCCTAGTTAATGAGGTGTCCAAGGAACTGAACCTTTTATAACCAAAACATGCACTTTGAGAACTTGGCATAGAGCCGTTCTTGTCTCAAAACTCCCAATAACTCCCATAGATGATCCTCATGTTGCTCGCGGATCTTGGAGTACACCAACATATCATCTATAAATACAATGACCGAGCGATTGAACATCGATTTGCAGACCCGATTCATCAAGTACATAAATACTGTTGCCGCATTGGTGATCCCAAACGACATCACCATGAACTTGTAATGTCCATAATGAGTCCGGAACGCGGTCTTCTCCACATTTTTATGAAATTAAAAATGCTTTTCATATACAACATAAAATATAGGATTTTCAGGAACAGTTTACATTTTCAAAGAACAGAAAACACACTTTCAAACATAATTACTTATGCACTCACTCAACTTTATGTTGATACTCTCTTTTCGATTTATTTGTATTCTTAGGGAATCAGTAAACAGGTACTCCCTGAGCTTTTAAGAAGATGGAGCCGTTTTGAGTCATATCTTCTGTCTTTTTCTATAAATATTTTGGTGTCAATATATAGTGATTGAACACATGTAAAAACTTATACTTATTTATGCAATGGTTATTTGTACTTTGATTACTATAATGCATGTGTTGTGATACTAAAAATGAAGTTATCCACCCCCGGACATTTACTCCATCTGGTTTGGGGTTGTGACAAACCAGCACTCCACCAATTTGCAGGAACCCAAATAGCACCCCTCTCAATGGTAGTTGAACACAACATGGGCCATACTCTTTTATCATAGACAGACTGGTACCAACACAAAACTAGACAAAAACATGGTCACTTACAACCAGATGAGAAGATAGATAATTATACCCATGACCCAGTTCGAAAGATATAACCCAACTGATCACCATGCCAACAATACTAATCCAGAGGTCTCAAGTTATCTTACTCTATCCACTTGTAACCTCCTATCCATAATCGAGGCACTACTACATTGTATGCCCCCATGAGGAGACATATAACCAACCTAGGATCTACTGCATCCTCTCATCCTCACATATTTACCCAAAGAGTGAGGTACTAACATATTTAACAAAATGATGAACCTTAATCGTTAATAGAAACATCCTTATGAATGATCGATACAAGAGATATGGAGGAACAAAAAACACCATTTCAAAAAATGCAATTTGTTCAGCATGCAACTTTTTCTTTTTTGCAGCAGTAAGTGGTGTTGGATGTTATCTAACCAGTTGCATCTCTCACCGTTTGTCTAACCAGAACACGAGGATGTTCATTCACATACCTCCATATTCCTTCACCTTTTTGATTCCCAAGTAAAAATTTTCCATCCAAACTTTCTAGTGATTGTACTCTTCAAAAACCAACAACGGGGCACGAGAAGGGCAACCCACCCTATTCGCTATTTGCATAGAATACATTTTTCAGTTTAATTAGGAGCAACCATTGAAGTTATAGTATTAGAGCAGAAGTAGTATACAAAAGAAATTTTATCCTGAATACAGAAATGATAGAGATACCAAGGTAGTCTCAGCTCAACTACAATATGTTCTTATGAGTTCAAAGGACAACCACTCAAGCTTTGATATCAATTATCAGAAGAAAAACTAACGTACGGACAAGGTTTGAAATCTAAAACCTTGAATTAACCTTTAAGATCAATGTATGATTCTAATAGGTTGGTCTAATCAAGTCCGGTATACCAGCCGATACTTGAAGATAATATTCAACAAATTATTCAAGTAAAATGAAGTATGATCGTGTAAGATCAAAGTAAAGATGGTTTTTGAACAAGTAGAATGTAAGTGAAAGAAAATTATCTTGCAAGAGAGTTTTAATTGATGTGAAGAGAATATGTCGATTACTTGCTTTTCTTGGTACATAATACATCAAACATCAACTCATTAAATAGTAAAGGTGATACATAGTACAAATTGAGAGAACATTCTAAGGACTAGTTAATACTAAGTGTTTGACAATTCTAACACTTAAAAGATTTACTTGATTTTTCCAAAGAACGGTTCCATCAACATAAGACAAAAAAAACATTAAACGCTTGTACAGACTCAAAATTCATAAACATCTTTATCTCGGATTTAGAAAGCTTTCGGAACTCTTCACATTTCGGACTGTGGAATTTACTTTAGATTTGCTTTGCTTCGGATTGCTAGAGGTTCACTTATTATGCATTAACAATTTCCCCGTAAGAGAACATAGCAATCACTCAACTCTGTTGGCTTATTCGGATACAATATGTAATCAATGTGAAGCCAGCTTCAAACTTCCAGATACCATTTAAGGTGATTAATGAACTTCTTCTTCATATGCTTAGGAGCGTCACTTTTGGCAGCATTGGTGATGAACTTTTGAAGGATATTTGAAGGAACGAGATGTTTATCAAGAACTTAGAAAAATTCTTTTCGGTTGGTCTTCTTGTTGCGATAGACGTATATGAGTTCAGGTTCTTCAATGGCTCCTTCTGCCATGATTTGAGCTTTACGCAGTTCATAAGTTATTTTTTCCAACACTTTTTCTGTTTTGAACAAGTGTGGAAACTCAATGTCGGACCTACAAAATTTAGCTACATAGTCCTTCAAGAAGTTCATAGTAGCACTATAATTGTGAGACTTTCTTATTTATTCTAAGAGATGTAAAATATGTACAACATGCCATTGAGATTAAATTTACTTTGAACCTTGTTTCTGAAACCAACGATCTTGGTGATCTGCTTCCGAGAGCACACTTCTTTTTTTGGACGCGCGTTAACGGAGTAGAAGTTTCTCAATATCTCTCTCGCTCTATCCTGATGATAGTTTGTGGATCATCATTTACAAGAAGAGGAGCGAATTTGATTTAAAATTTTTGTGAAGATATTTCAGGATCAATTTGGTCGAAGTCTTGTGTTGGAAGATCGAAGTACATGAAATGTACAATATCAATGTCATGAATAATCCGTTTTTAGAAAAGAGGAGATATTCCTAACAATGGATTCGGATTGTCTTTGAAGTCTTGAATCCGGCTGCTTTCTTCCAGTGCTTGATCAATCTACTATTGGGACAAGCCTTTGTACTTTCTGAATGTCATGTCTGCTGTTAGGTTTAGAAGCAATTTTCTTCCCTTTGTCTTGTGATGGATTGTTTATGTCAGCAATGGCTTGCTGTACTATTTAGGAGATGTTGTATTTTGGAGGAGGAGTGATCACGGGCTCATTAGGAAGATAAACCGGTTTCTGGGATGGAGAACCTTCATTAATCGAAACAATTCTCGGAGTTAGGATTAGTGAAAACATGGCTTGTGTAGCTTGGAAGGCGTCAACAATCAATTTTGTTTTGATTTTTTCCATATTTAAACTTCACTTGAGCACACCAGTCAAGAATAATGCCGAAGAGATAGTGGACCACATACTATTTTCTTCATCCGAGAGAACCTTTATTGGATGTTCCCTGGAGGCTTGACGTCCTATAACTACATTTTTAATTTGGTCTTCATATTCTTCATCATCTTTTTTAGGAGGTTCCACAGATTCTACCTCGATTAAGTCATCTTCATCGGATTCATCTCGATGAGTTAATTTTGAGGAAGGTTTCCATTGGATTGTTCTACTTTTACGACTTTGTCCTTCTTCCCATCTTGCGTCATAAGGACGATCATCCAGTTCAAGTCTGGCAGTGGCTTGAAATTCGGTTAAACATTTGATCACTTTCTGAAAACTCATGTTGATTTGTTAAGAGAGAGTATCGTAAGCTTCAACGTTGGGGGCTTGGGCTTTGATGTGATCATACAACGATCCCAAAATCGAAAGCATTTCATCACACTTATTGTTTAGAACATCAACAATGTTCCAACATGCTCGGAGCAGTTTGATAAGGACATGTTGCATTACCATATTCATTTCATCTTTCTTCTGAATCTCCTTCTCCATCCTTTAGATTTGTTTTACATGGCGAATATGGATTTTTTGATCAGTTCATTGGTGGGATTGATCATATCATCATAAATCTTGAGCATTCTAGTGGTGGTAAATATGTGGTGATCAAAGTTATCGTTGTATTTTTTATGGACTTCCTCCAATGTATGCTTTAATCGGAGAGATAAGGTGATCAATTTGATTTGATCTATCAAGTTCCAAGGGGACGGCTTCTTTGATCTTGGAGAGAGATTTAAGAATGAGTTCAAGTTTGGAGTCGAGGATGGTGACCTTCTGATCGAGCTTGGAGTCGATTTGACTTACAATATTGTCAAGGGAATTGAATTTAGAGACATCACTAGCCACATTATCTCAAAGTTCTAACAGGGAAAATGGATATGTGATGTTTTCGTCCAAAGAGCTGGTATATGAGGTAGAACTCTCAGACTTGTTATCATTATCATTATCATCATTATCTTGGAGTTCTAATAGGGAAAACGGATATGTGATGTTTTCATCCAAAGAGTCGATGTCTGAGGTAGAACTCTCAGACTTGTTGTCATTATCATCACCAACATTGACATCAAGTGTTTTGGAAGGAGAGGGATTTGTATTGGTTTTATCAAATTAATTACTTGGATTGGTTTCAGCTTCATTTCCTCGAATTCCTTGAGCATTAGCATCAACTTGTATTTCTTTTTCTTGTTCTGAGGAGGATAAGGAAATGTCAAACTTGTATACCGGTTTGCAAGAGGAGGGTTTTTGTACTGACTTGAATGCTCTAAGAATTAGAAGAACACCAACAGATGTGATATCTTCATCGAACATGACATCTGTACAAATGTACTTCATCAGAGAGAGGCAGTGGAGTTTTTTCAACTTGTAAACTTTAGAAGAGGATCATCTGAAATAGTTTTTGGATCGGGAACATCTCCTGTAGCTGTAGTATGGGCTAGTTCGGAAGAGATAAACTCTTGAACTGTTTCTTCAAAAATAGGAGTGGAGAATGGCAGATTGCTTTGAATGGTCCTATGACACATGGAGATAACCGTTTACTCCACTTGAGCTCTTGTTAGCTCCAGATTGTAACAATAAAAAATTTAAGAAACAACTTTGGGTATAAATCACCTTTTGAGTATTGAACAGTGCGTGTTTGAGGCACCAACATGGTGTGTCCATATAAGAAGAGGTGCGGGTGTCATTTTGGGCAACATGTTGTGTCACCTCTTGGAACATGGCATGTTGATGGCTGGAATGAAACCATAATCATCTGGGTTTTGCTCCATATTTAAAGCAATGTGGAGGTTAAGGTTTATTCACTCTCAGCCCCTATCATCCCCTCAAGCCCTAAAAGAAACCCTAATCATCTTTCCCTTCCTTAGTTTGGTGTTTTTGAACTTAAAGAAGGAAGAAGGTGGAAGAAGGATGCAAATATCCAGCAAGCAAGCCACATTCTTTAGTTTGACACTCTTCTAGACCTTCGTAAGAGTCCAAGACCCGATTTTTTATCATTCAAAGTTGTTATATCTTGATTTTTTTTCCATTTTTCTTCTTTTTCTTGAATTTTGAAATGGTTATATCTCATAAAGTTTGCAACTTTATGAATCTCCAGGTCAAGGTGACCTAGTAGTGTCTTGGATCTGGTTTATAAATCGAGTTTTGATGCCATGCATAGCGATTAGATCATAAATACTCATTTTGACCTAATATGGGTTCAAGGTATGCATTGGACATGAATGTCTAAAAAGAACCAACTTTTGGTATGGTTTAGGTGTTACAATCACTTCTGGAAAGGATGGACTTCGAGCCTTAAGGATTAAGTGTGTATTGGTTGAGCCCTCGCATTATAAAGATTTATGGTTTGGATTTTAGATCTTTGGTAGTCCAAATGGATAAAGTTGGAAACTTTAATCACATTTTGGTCTAGATCTGAGATTTGGAGCTCTTGGAGTCGAAGAGGAAGCTGAAAGTATTAAGCTGTTGTAACTCAGGCAAACACATAGTGTTGGATAAGGTTTTCCGGACTATTTGGATGTTTGTGGAACATGTCATGGACAAGGGGAACACGACGTGTTGGGTCTACATGGACAGTTTACCATAACCGTTTACTTTAACCAAGGTGGACCTTGAGGGTATTTTGGATATTTTAGGATTTTAATGGAATTGGTCACTTAGTGGAAATAGGTATCGTTTAGAGAGATGAGATTCGAAGTTGTTCGTTATCAATTATGTCCAGTCTGTGATGTGAGTTGTCCTCACTGTGCTTGAATGTCGAAGGCACCCTGGTTGGCCCGTTGGTTTGATAACTTGATATTTGTTATATGATGAGTATGGATAGATGTTCACGCTAGATTTGATTTGCTAGTCTGGTGGATCGGTAGGACTACCTATGATATTGTTTGTATGATTATATGTATATGTTAATATCTATTATATGTCGACATATTATGTTGGGTTGAGGCTATACTGCTTCTTCTTGTATCCAACAAACTCTAGATCATTCTAGTTATAAGTTGAGGGTCGGGAGGGGCGTTCCAGATTCATATTGAGGGCTTAGGTGTAATCTAAATATGAGTTCAAGACCGGGTGGTACGCTAGACTTGTACTGAGGGATTGTGAGTATTTCATTCTGATGACTGATTAGGTCATAGGTCAAGACATACATAAGTTGTGGCCCCTAGGGGAAAGCTAGAGTTATGTTGTGGGCTTATGGAGCAATCTAGACATATGTTGTGGGCTCCGGAGGCAAGCTAGACTTATGTTTTAGGCTTAGGAGCAAGCTAGATATGAGTTGTGGGCCTAATAGGCAAGCCAAACTCATATTATGGGCTCAGGGGTAATCCAGTGTTTTAGCTGTGGACCCGATACATGTTATTATTTGAATGTGTTATTTTTTCATGTGTTGGTATTTTGGTGGAACTCACTAAGCTTCGTGCTTAGAGTTTTGGTTTATTGTTTCAGGTGGTTCAAATGATTGTGGTGAGTTGAAGGTGTGACCATACATATCCTTGGTTTTACAACTAATTAGATCTTAGGAGACTCCCATTCTAAATCATGTTTTTGAAACAATAGTTTTGTGAACACTTTTATTAGATAATGGGTTGTTTTTGAAAAGTTTTAAACTTTTTAAAATTTTAGGATGTTACAAGTTGGTATCAAAACCTTAGTCTGGGTGAATTAGATGAACAATTGTGTGAATCCAGTCTCAAAGTAAGGAAAAGATTTTAAAAATGATTTTAAAATGGTTTTCAAAATAAATAAGGAGGATGCGATGTGTACGATTAGTCGGAACCAATAAGTAGACCCTATATTACCACACAATTATTTGAGATTATGTTGTCATATGTTAGAAGAACATGCTAGCGAAAGGTTGGGGATCTTCAGGAATTGCATGATAGAATTGCCTGATTATATGATGGCTAGTGGCCTGGGGTATTCCTTTTATGAAATTAACATTGTTAATGTAGCTGCTTAGTGTATGCAGCATAATGGTACATAACTAACATTATATAACCTGATAGTGTTTAGTTTTGCCTTATTTCCTATTCTTGTTTGATGAAGGGCTTAGGGTAGAATCAGGTATTCGACCATCTATAGGATCCAATGTTATGTATGATTAGCATACACGAGTGTTGCAGGGTTGGTGGAAGTTTCATGAGTGCGTGCAATATAAGGCGGGTCGGCATGAGGATTATTAGCCAGTCTTGAGAGAGTGAGGAAAAGGTGAATGTGCATCCGAGATGCTAGGAGATAGAGATCAAGGATTTCGCATGAGGATCTGTCTGATTTTATTGTGTTTTAATGCAATAGATCCCACTGCTCGAATGTCAATTTCTTTGTGATTTATGGGACTCACATTGATGGGAGCTAACTATCAAATGAATACATTAACTTACATGATATGGAGGTTCAATAATCCTCGGGTGAAGGATTTTTCCCTATTTCTCATCTCTTGCTTGAATCTAACCATTGTAGGGTTGGGTCCTTTAGTCGAAAGATTATGTTTGAATCTAACCGTTGTAGAGTTGGGTCCTTTAGTTAAAATATTATTTAAGTTTTGTTACATGTAATTGTATTCATGAAGTCGTTGGTTGGCATTGATCGGAGCCCATCAGCAACTGATGGTAGGGGAGGTGGGGAATCCTAGGAGAGCCTAGGGAGTATTTTAGTTTGTTTGTTTTGCTGTTGAGCATGTTTCAGGAGTATTTTATGAATAGGTCTTAAAGGACCCGAGATGATTCTTGAGAAAAGTATGGATAGGTATGGAAGGTAGTATTGGGCCAGTACTACTAAAAGCATATGATCCATACTCGAAACAAGGAATGTTTTGGGGATTCTAAAGACTGGTGGATGTTCATTAGCATGGTTTGATGCCATTATTCTTGGTGGTAGCTCTGTATCTGTTGATCTTTGGTTATGGTTGTTGAGGCATGGGGATGGGTCTGGTATTTGTTTGACCCTAGGGGAGAAATTGGTTTGTATTGGTTGGTGCAAACCTAGATGAGATTTTGGTTTTGAGGTATCGACGGTTTTGCTCAAGGCCGTGCATTCGAGTCATTGGACTCAAGGATGGATCGACCATTATGATTGGTTTGGGGATTGCACATGGAATTAGAATGGTTGATTGATGGTTTGGTATGTCTCTATCAATAGCAACAATTTTTCCATTTCAGACTTTCGGGTTTGAAGGAGGAGCGATCAGGCTTGTGAATTTCAGCATTGGGATGTAAACCCAACATGGGGACTGTTGTTCGCAGTGTTTGGAGACAAATTGATTGTGCGGTAATGTGCATGTGGGTTTATTTGGTATGGATGTTGGGGATGCCACCAAGGGCCCATGTTATCTGGTGATAGGTGTTGGATTGGGTGTGTAAGCCCATAACTATTTTTGGTATGTACTTGATTTGATTATGAGCATGGTCCTTTTGGGTTGCCTTCACTTATGCAACTTGATAGGATGATAAGAGGAGAAAGAGTAGAATTTATCATAAGAATAATAAATTGGAAATCAAAATGGTTTTATTGATATATTAATAAATTAATATATAATTTGGAAATCATATTATTAATTAGTAATTGATTAAAAATTAATTTGATATTAATTATGGGATTAAAGGAACTAATTAATAATGGAGGGACTGATTATGTAAATTATTAATAGTTGTAGTTTGGGCTAAAGGACCTTATTCATAAGAGGTGGACAAAAATCTATGGAAGGCCCATAGAATTTTCGTCTAAGGGATTTTCATATGGGGTCCATGGATTGCTGAAGGCTTAAGCAAGGAAATTAGGGTTTCCACATTAAAACCCTAATAAGCCTCAACTATAAATATACCCTCTAAATAGGATTTTCGGCCCCATGAGTTTTTTTTTTGAGAAATCCTAACCGAAATCATTCCGTCTCCAAGTCTTCCTTTGCATTGAGTGTTTGTGATTCCATTAGAGGTGCAACACTTTGGGCATTAGGCTTTCAGAAGTCAAGATCAAGAAGGATTAAACTTGTTATTGCTCCATAACAAAAGAGGTAAAGTTTCTAACCCTAATCATATGTCAATTTTTTAATATATATGCGAGTCATAGGGTTATTGCTTTGGTACTCATATTGTATGTTCAAATTAGAAAAACCTAGATCCAAAGTAATTAGGGTGCATGCCATCATAGGAATGATGTTACGCTAAAATGTTAGAATCTAACACGTTTCAATAGTGGCAAGAATTTAGTATTCTTACACTTGTGATAAGGATTGGGAATTATGAAATGAGTATCATTGGAAATATGTACAATTCATCTATTTCACAATGTAAGGACCATAGGTAAATGTAGTGTGCATGCTTGAAGCATGGGTTAACTATTGTTTCGATTCAAGTATTAAGTTGATTATCCTAAACATTATACAATGAATAATCTGTGGTCGATATGGTGATTAAATAGAAGGTGTTTTGTTTATACTCAAACTGTTGAGCCCATATTTGATTCGATTATTCTTGAGTTTCACTTCACATGTTTTGACTTCCTGAATAACTATGTTATTTAAACATCCATAGTCAATCATACTATGGAAGTAGGTAATGAGGTAATACTATTATGAATCTGACTATAGATTGTCTAAAGTGTTTAGACATAGCAAAAGTCTGTTGAAGTGTTCATGAGTGCTCCTGAACTAAGATTTGAGAATTGGATTAAACCCACGCTCACATGAATCACTTCATGGATTTTATTACAGGTGATTGTGAGACGATAATATTTTATATTCTTAAAACGGAGAGATATGAGTTGTTGTTTACAAGCCAGTTGCACATTGATAATATGTAAATGCATCAGTAACTTGATGTTATAAAACATATTGTTGTGTGTGATTTGATGAGTAAATAGTGCAATCATATGAGTCGATGTTTATCCATTCCTTTTACCCAAAGTGGCATAAAAGCGATATCTGCGGGCCCCTTGATGATTTATGGATGACATCCTTAAGCGCTTGGCCAAGCTTAGATTAAGTTGATGTGTTCAATTGAAGTCTGTTGTCAGTCGTCATAAATCACAAATTGGGAAACAACACATAGATAGAGAGAATGCTTATAATCCATGTCTCATGTCTATACGATATCTTGAGAATGGAAAAGTATATGATCCCATATCTAAAGGACGTGTTGCTAATAAGATCTGAGTTTGATAGCGACTTTTGAAGGCCACAATTACTAATCAAATTCTGAATTCGTACGCAATAATAGTTATTAGACTTATCCAAGTGGAAGACTGTTGGATTAGGTGTCTAAGCCCATAACTATTTTTATTATATACCTGATTTGAATATGAGAATGGTCCTTTTGGGTTGCATTCACTCATGCAAGTTGATAGGATGACAAGAGGAGAGAGAGTAGAATTTATTATATGAATAACAAATTGGTACTCAAAATGGTTTTATTAATATATTAATAGATTACTATATTATCTGGAAATCATATTACTTATTATTAAGTGATCAAAAATTAATTTGATATTAATTTTAGCATTAAAGGAACTGATTAATAATGGAGCGACTGATTATGCAAGTCAATAATAGTTGTAGTTTAGGATAATGGACCTTATTCATAAGAGGTGGACGAAAATCTAAGGAAAGCCCATAGAATTTTCGTCCAAGGGATTTTCATATTGGGGTCCATTGATTGCTTAAGGCTTAAGCAAGGAAATTAGGGTTTCCACCTTAAAACCCTAATAAGCCCCAATTATAAATATACACTCTACATAGGATTTTTGGCATCATGATTTTTTGTGAGAAACCCTAGCTGAAATCCTTCCGTCTCCAAGTCTTCCTTTGCATTGAGTGTTTGTGACTCCATCAGAGGTGCAACACTTGAGGCAATAGGCTTCAAGAAGTCAATATCAAGAAGGATTAAACTTTTTATTGCTACATAACAAGAGAGGTAAAGTTTCTAACCCTAATCATATGTCAATTTTAAAATATGTCTGCTAGTCATAGGGTTATTGCTTTGGTATTCATACTTGTATGTTCAAATTAGAAAAACATAGAACCAAAACAATTAGGGTGCATGTACACCATAGGAATGATGTTATGTTGAAAACCCAACAATAGGTAGGTTAGGTACCGGATTGGCGGTTGGAATTATAGGCAAGGAGTGTATGTTTTGGATCATAAGTACGTATTGGTTTATGCTCCTGTACGGTATCCTTAATGTTAAGTGGTCATGATTGGGAATTTTAGAGATCTTCAGCTGAAATTATGGATTCTATTTGGATCTGTTTAATCCTTCTCTGGAAGATAATCATGTGTGTATTATTCATTTCCGGGGTTAGGGATGGTTGTACTTGGCTATGCCGATTTGAGTTATTGTTGGTTTTAACACCAATAGGTGGTAATTTGAACCCTATGTTGACGATAAATCAGTATTCTTCTTGTAGGATCATCGATCTATCTTGGTTCATGGTACTAAGGGATTGTTTTTAGGGATCTGCGATACGAGTATGTGGGATCTCGGTTTAGGGTTTGGTCAAGGAAGGGGTATATAGTAGGTGGTGATCGTATGCATGTGTGTAGGAGACACTTGGGTTGTAGCTCATCAGGAAGAGGGTGATCAAGGAGCTTGTTGCATATGTTAATTCCTTTTGGGGATGCCAATGAATAGATAAGGAACCGTTAGGATTACTCAGCTCGAGTATCGGTGGCGGATGGAAATATCAAATGAGTGTAATAATCTCTAGTTATAGTCTAGCTTAGGCAGAGATCGATCAAGAACTTAGTTTAAAAATTTTCGTTAGTTCATTCCCGCAAGGATTTTAGTTTATTCAATTAAGTTTCATGTGTTCACAATTATTGGTCGCATAGTTTGTCATTCAGCGAAGGTCCTCTGAAGGTTTTTGAGTGTGGCAATTAAAGTTCTATGGATGTGTAAACTTATCATCAATTTAGGATGTTTTATGTTCCTTTGGTCTCTGGATATGCTTACCCTCAATGGTAGTGTGGAATTTTGGTTCATAGCAGGCTTGGGTTGGGTGGCATTTCGGATCACTTCAGAAGTCTTCTCGAGTTTTTTGCGTATTTGACCCTATAAGCGGGACCACCACCCAATAGCATGTTGCCACCTAGAGAATCTCCTAATTGTTTCAGAGCAACTAGAAAGAGATTCTTTAACCAGAAAGAATTCGGTTCAGATGTAGGATACCTATCCAGAAGTTTTCGCAACTCTTATTGGTGGAACCTGTTCAGTCTCAATCAAGTATGGAATCTTGTTTTGATTGATCATAAGGATGTCTTTTTTTAATGATTTAGGTTCGTTGTTTGATAGAACGTTGGTATTTCTAACCTTTTGGATGTAGGTTCCCTAAGGATGTGCATTATGGTAATTCATTGTGGGTGTGTAGGTTGGACAAGATAGTATTGGGGATTAGATCAAATTATTCGCATGGTTCTTTTAGGTGATAGTCATCGAATTGGATAAGGGTACAACCGTTTATCCTATTCTCGGGTTGTGTGTCACCATGATTTCGTATGGTTTTGCATTGGTAGTAGGTTGCTCCGTGAATGGAATTGTGTATGGTAAGATTTCAGCATTGCTGTGCTAAGTTGGAATTGAGAGAGACATTGTTTAGGTCCCTACAAGGCGATGGAATGAAGTGTGTATCTTTAGGCCCGGGGCGCTGAGTGAATAATTTCATGTCGATTGGATCAGTGTAATATGGGGAGCATTCCAGACACAGGCTGAGGTTCGGCTAGGGCATTCCAAACTCATGTTGTGGGCTCGGAGGCAATCTATACATATGCTAAGGACCTTGTAGGAGTATTCCAGACATAGGATGTGGGCCCAGTGATCATGATTGTTGATTTCATCTAAGTAGGGTAGTTTCGGTATTTGTGCATTAATGGAAGTCAGGAGACACAATCAGCTAGTTTGGATAAACAAAATAATTAAAGGTTGTTGGGAGTATCGGTCGTATATCAGAAAATCTCTCAGAATGTTTGCATTATAACCCCGTTTGCTCACAATCTGTATGAGGGGTTGATTATCAAGGTTGGGAATTGGTCATGAAGTCTGAAATTAAAAGTTCTCCATTAATGTATCGGTTGTTTTTCTTGATGGGGGTACACCTGAATTTTTAAGGACTTGACGTAAATGTGGAATTCTGGGAATTCTCATATTCTCACATAGGTGCAGTGGTTGGAATGGCGTGTCAGGGAGTCACGGGTTAATTAAAGGCTTTTGGTGCATCTTATGGAATTGGAATTAAAGAGAAATTTGTAATTGATGTATTTGTGTTCTTTTCAGATAAGGTATTGGATTCATCATTTTGGAGTTGAGTAGCGATGGTTGTCCTTCATCAGTTAATGTCAGCAAGAGCACGGATTCGTATGGCGTCAATATGAGAAGTCTACTTAGAATGGATTTGATTAATAGAATTCCATTGTATGTTAGGGTCAACTTTTAGAAATAATATGGTAGGTGGTTGGGGGTATATGTTTTCGAGTATCTGTAAATTCGTTTAGTCCGGATAGGTTGTTGACTTCGGTTTGTTTATTTGAGTCGTTGCGGGGGGGGGGGGGGGGGGGAGGGAGTTTTGATTGGTTCTGTCTGTCTTGGAGTCCGACATTGTTTAGGGTTTTCAATTTCAAGTATAGCAGTTGGATACTCATTGGCTTAGGGAAAATTTGAGATTCATTATTCGTTAGGGCTCGTGATATCTTCTATTTTGTATTCGACATCAATAAGTGTAGGAGGTCATTAGAGCAGGGTGACTTCCCCGGTTATTTTTGGATTCAGGGAGTCCATTCATGATCATTTAGTTTGGTAAAGGAGATCACAAGTAATGATTTCAAGGACAAAATCTAATTTAAGTGGGAGAGTGTTATAACACCTGGAAATATGAGGAGCAACATTGGGTATAAATCACCATTTGAGGATTGAACACGAGTGTTGGAGGTACCAACATTCCATTTCTTGATAAGAACAATCGTGGGTTTCATTTTGGGCAATATGGCATGTTACCTCTTGGAACACGGCGTGTTGATGGTTAGAATGAAACACTAATCCTCCGGGTTTTGCTGCATACTTAAAGGAATGTGGAGGCTAGGGTTTGTTCACCATCAGCCCCTCAAGCCCTGAAAGAAACCCTAATCATCTTTCCTTACCATTTTTTAAGATATTTTCGTGTTTTTGAAGCTAAAGAAGGTAGAAGGTGGAAGAAGGAAGCAAAGAACCAACACCCATTCTTTAATTTAACACTCTTTTAGACCTTTGTAAGTGTCCAAGACCTTATTTTTTATCATCCAAAGTTGTTAGATCTTGAGTTTTGTCCCTTTTTCATTCTTGTTCTTGAATGTTGAAATGGTTAGATCACATAAAGTTTGCAACTTTATGAATCTCCAGGTCAAGGTGACCTAGTAGTGTCTTGGATCTGGTCTATAATCAAGTTGTGATGCCATGCATAGAAATTAGTTCATAAATCCTTATTTTTAACCTAATATAGGTTCAATACATGCATTGGACATGTATGTGTAAAAAGCACCAACCTTTAGGATGGTTTAGGTGTTAGAATCACTTGTGGAAAGGATAGACTTTAGGCCTTACGAATTATGTGTGTATGGGTTAGGCAAATGCATTATCAGGCTTCATAATTTGGGTTTTGGACCTTTTTGGTAGTCCCAATGGATAAAGTTGAAAACTTTATCCTTCTTAATCACCTTTTGGTCTAGATCTAAGCTTTGAAGCTCTTGGAGTCAAAGAGGCTGTTGAATGTATTAATTTGGTTGAACTCAGGTCAATACGGCATGTTTTCAAGTCAACATAGCATGTTGGTCAAGGATTTCTGGCTGTTTGGATGTTGGTGGATCACTAAGTGGCCAAGGGGAACAGGTCATGTTGGGTCAACATGGACTGTTGACCTTGATGATGACTTTGACCAAGTTGGACCTTGAAGGTATTTTGGGTATTTTTGGATTTTGATGGAATTGGTCACTTGGTGGAAACAGGTATTAATTAGAGAGCTGAGATTTGGAGTCAGACCTTATTAGTTCTGTTCATTCTGCGAGGTGAGTTCTCCTCACTACAGTTGTGGGTCGAAGTCACCAAGGTCGTCCCATTGGTTTCATAACCTGATATTTGTTGATATGATGAGTATGGAATAGATATGCATGCTAGTTTTGATATGTTAGTTGAGTAGATCAGTAGGACTACATGTGATACTATATGTATGATTATTTGTATATGTTAGTATTTGCTATATATCGACATATTGTGTTGGGTTGAGGTTGTACTACTTCGTGTTGTAGCCAACAAACCCTGGAGCCTTCCACTTAATAGCTAAGGGCAGGGTGGGGTAAGCTATAATAATACTGAGGGCTCAAACGCATTGTAGATACGAGGTGAGAATCGGGTAGTATGCCAGATTCATATTGAGGGCTTGAGGGTATTTCAGTCTGATGACTGATTGGGACAGAGAGCAAGTTAGACATAAGTTGTAGGCCCTAAGGGCAAGCCAAACTTATGATGTGGGCTTAGGGGGCAAGCCAAACATAAGTTGTGGGTCCTAGGGGCAAACCATACTTATGATTTGGGCTCAGGAACAAGCCGGATATGAGTTGTGGGCCCGATAGGCAAGCTGGAATCATACACTAGGCTCCAGGGTAATCCAGTCTTTTAGTTATGGACTCACTAAGCTCTGTGGTTACCGTTTCAGTTTATTGTTTCAGGTGCTTCAGATGATCGTGACGAGGTGAAGGCGTGACGGTACATATTCTTAGTTTTACAACTTATTGGATCTTGGAAGACTCATTTTCAATCATGTTTTGGAAATGATGGTTTTGTAAAGACTTTTATTAGTAAATGATTGTTTTGAAAAGTTTTAAATTTTTTTAAATTTTGGGATGTTACATGGATGATGTGTGTGAACCCTATCTATAAAATCATACCATTGTTCATCATAAGTACATGGTCGTCCTTTACATGAACCATGTATTAGACCAGTTGTGGCTTTGGAAGTAGGAGTTACAATTCCAGCTTCCGATAGCTTAGAATTCAAGGCAGGGCCCCAAGATTGTGCATGTGTACAAGAAAGTGGAATACTTAAAGATACTTGTGTTTGTGTTCTAGGGGCCTTCAAGGAACTATGCTCAACACCTGCCCCATATTTTTGGGACGATAGGGGTGGATTATATGCAAAATCCCCATCAGAAGAATGGATAGGTGGGGTTAATTGTGGTCCAGATTCAGACTGAATGTCAACATGTGATTCCTTTTTAGAGGAACCATTCACTTTGGTTCTCTTTTTGGAATAGCTTTTGAGGGTGATCCTTTTCATTAGGCTATTTTATTTATTCGACCAACAGTAGACACTGGTTTGTTTGTATATGAGGGTTGCTCATTCGAAACTTGGGCAGATTGTGTGGGGTCATACACAATTGAAGTCTCTAGATGGTTTTTGAGAAAAATGGAGTCGGATGGAAGGGTTGCCAGCATGTGTTGTGGCAGGTGACGTATAGATCCGAAAGCAGATTGAGTCAGAAGCACATAAGTTCTAATGGCCTTAAATGAAAGATATACCTCACTGAGATCTAAATTGAGAGGAATCGCTTCTCATCTTTCTCCATACAGTTTTTGAAGTGTCAGAGCCTCGAATCTTTGTCTCGATATCTATTTTGGCTTTCTTTTGATGGAAAACTTCCAAAAGTATTGCCATAACACTTTAGTCAAATCAACAACATGGCTTCATTCGGAGTAGATGTTGTACACCACTTACAACCACTCCTTGCTCTTGGTGTTAGTACCACCATGTTTCCCTAATAGTCATCGAATGATTATATGCATCAACACAGTCCATAGACTAGGAACCACTGATTTCATGAACTTATTAGCTTTAAATTCACTGATATACCCAATTTCATTCACAAAGTACTGAAACTCTACAGATGTAGGTTCTTTAACTTGAAAACCCTTGTGATTTTCTAGGATACCAATGGCCTTGAGAAAAGTTTTCTTGTGCACATGGACGATCCTGTCATTGGTGGTTTTGGTTTAAAGAGCGCAACCCTCGATCTTGATTCTCTCACATGTTGTGTGAAGAATATGTAATGGAAGTTTGGGGTTTGGTATTTTTGTGAGTGGAACCGAAATGGGGTGATGGGAGATGAAATTGATCATCACTCGAATGAATTCATCGTAATCCATAGGGTCGAGTGAGAAACGTTGGGTTGTGTCTCTGATAATCGTTTTAGTTGATGATGAAGAAGCGGAACCCTTGGATGATTTCTTCTTAGTTGCATGTTTGGGGATTTCAGGAATATATTGTGAGGATGCCATTTTTGATTGCTTCAAAGTTTCGATGAATATTGTTAAATGTGACTCGAGCATTTGGATCATGTTTATGAGATATTTGGAGCACCTGGACCTTAATGGAGCACTTGGGGTTCATGGATCATGTGAAAAAGGACCGAATCTTCTGAGAGAGGAATGGATCATCAGACAAAGGAATTGCTCAAGTGAAAAAGGAACAAACTATATACAAGGGGATTTGGAGCACCTAAAAGGAGGTTTGAGCACTTGGAAGATCTTTGGAGTAGATGGAAGGGATATGGATCAACAAGGGGTGCTCTTGAGCTATCTTGTTTTCTTGTTGGGCTATGCATGGCCTTCTTGATCCATGCATGTGCCTATTGCTCATGGTGATGTTGTTGCTCCTAGATTGATGTTGTGCACCATACTTGACGTTGTTGTACTATTTAGATCCCTGTTGTACCAACTAGGGTTGTTGTTGAGCCATGAAGAAGCTATTGTGCCATCATGGACCATTTTGGTACATGATGCGCCATATTGATTCCTTTGTTGTGCCATGTTGATCTAAGTATGCCTAGAAGATGATAATGGTCAAGAATGTTCAAGAAGACGATGCATGGCGGATTGTGATTGGTTGACACCCTTCATGGGCCTATGGACCAATGGACTTGGCCTATAAGGGTTTTAGGTCTGATCCCTCAAGTATAAATATAGATGCATGCTAGGTTATTTTGTATCTTGAATTATAGAGTTATAGGTGAATCTATGTGTAATTGTACATGTAACCTATGTGTTTAGAGCTGTGAAATAAATAATACTCCCCTCTTTCCCATGGACATAGGTCACCTTGACTGAACCACGTAACTATTGTGTCTTGTGTACTTTTGGTTTTTCTAGTTATCCACTTTACTTCCTAACAAATATAATACAGAGAAAGCTCTAAAGAGGAAGATAGATAAACTGAAAGGTAGGAACAATTCGGATTCAAAATCCTTTTATAGGTTAGATATTCTGGGTCGGGTCGAATGGAAAGCAATGATAACACCCGAATGCGGAATGGGTCTCATTTAATGCGTTTCTGAAAATGGCATCTTTAAAAACTGTAAATACGAAAAATGGGATGTCGATTCGTGCCAAAGAAGAATAACGGCGTTTTAGTTTTAAGTTGACGTGCACTTTATAGGAACGTGTGCCAAAGTACGTTTATTGATAATTAAAGGACAATCATCATGCAATATGACCATTAATTTAAACGAGAAAAAAAATCGGATTAAAAACATTAATCAATACCATTGAAATTTTTTTCACAGCTAAGGATCTCGAAACAATTAGATTTCGAGATGAGACGTTATAAGATACTTCGCGAAGAATGTGAACAACTCATTAGTACATGGTATAGAGTTTAAGAAGGCAAAATCTTAGACTGAATATTAGAGGTAAAAATGCATGAAGATCTTAGAGGACCATTTTCAAAAGAAATAGATTCGGAGACATGAAGGATCAGAGATCGGACAAGTATAAGAGATGAATGTAAATTACCAACTCGGATTTGAGTTCTAAGGTGAACTTGATAACACTTGATTTGAAATAAATTTTGAGATGAGATTATTTATTGAAAAAATGCAGATCTAACTATATTGGTCAGGAGCTTCAAAAGATGATCAAAGTTGTACAACTTAAAAACTAGAAGAAGTTAGACAAAAAGACACGTAAATTGATCCTATATTTATTGAGAGGAAACAAATCCGTGATGAAATGATTTTTACTTTGGAATTATTTTACTTTCTGATGTTTGCATCAATGAGTACAAGTCTCTTGGAAAAATTGTGGATCAGGCATCATCATACCAATTTTGTTCAGAAACCCATTAAATTTGGTTTCGTCTAATACCTTAGTAAAGACATCAGCAATTTCATCGTCAGATGGAAAGAATATAAGTCTGATATCCCCTTTTAAAACATGATCTTTAATTAAATGGTATCGAATATTGATGTGGTTCATCATGGAGTGCTGAATTGGATTGTGAGAAATGATCATTTAACTTTGAGAGTCACAATACATTGGAATTTTTTGAAATCGATAACCATAGTCCAAAAGTTGAGATTTCATCCAAAGAACCTGTGAAGTGTAGCATGCAGCAACGTTATATTTTGCTTCGGCTGTTGAGAGAGAAATATAGTTATGTTTCTTAGATGACTAGCTAACCAATATTCCACCCAAAAATTGACAACCTTCTTAGGCGCTTTTTCTATCCAGTTGAAGACCTCCATAGTTTGAATCGGAGTATGCCTGAGGAAGGAAACATTCATTTGGTGGATAGAAAATTCCAAGGCTCTTTGCTCCTTAGAGATATCGGAATATTTCATTGACCGCCAGAAGATCGAACATCTTCGGATTAAGATGAAATCTAGCACATAGGCTTGTTGAGAACATGAAGTTTGGACGACATGCAGTAAGGTAGAGTAGCGATCTAATCATTCCACTGTATGTCTTTTAATTAACAGCAACACCTGATGGGTCCAAGAAGATCTTGTATCCGAAACCCATAGCAACCTTTGAAGAGACACAGGTTTCTATTGAATACTTTTTCAGAAGTTTGGAAATATATTTATCCTGGTGAATAAAGATTCCTCCGTTGGTTTGATTGACTTGGAGTCGGAGGAAGAAACTAAATTCACGCTTCAAGCTCATTTGGAATTGACTAACCATTAACTTGGCAAAATCAGCATCATCGTTGAATCTGTGGATCCAAAAATGATGCCGTCAACAAAAATTTGGACTAACATGAATCGGAAAAGGGAAGGATAAAAAATTCCTATTTGAAAATTGGAATGCTAGAGAGAATTAGTGAGATTCTTGTACCAGACGCGTGGAGCATTCTTGAGGCCATAAACAGCTTTTTGAAGTTTGTAACAATAGTTCAGATAAGAAGGATTAACATAACCATGGAGCTATTTGAGATACACTTTGGTATCTAGTTCACCATTAAGAAAGGCGCTTTTAACATCCACTTCAAGACGAGCAACAGTAGAAATAGAGAGAGAGAGAGAGAGTTTCGTTGTAATCAAGCCCTTCGATCTGAGTGAAACCTTTGGCCACCAATCTTTCTTTGTTTCTGATAATAATTTTGGTGTCATCTAGCCTGTTTCGGAAGACCCATCTTGTGCCAACAATAGGGTGTTCGTGAGGAGGAGGAACGACAGTCTACACTTCATTTATATCAAATTCAGTTAATTCTTCTTGAATGGTTGTAATCTAGTCAGCATGTAATAAAGCTTCCTTGATGGATTTTGGTTCAACCATTGTGATGAATGTCGGGAAGTGGCACACTTTTTGGTTGTTTATAGTAGAACAAGTTTGAATACCATCGTTGAAATTTTTGAGGACTTGATTTTGAGGATGATCCTTTGTCCATATATGTAATCTCAGAAGTTCTTGAGTAACGGAGGATCCGATATCAACAATGGGGTTGTGTTGCTACCCTTGAACAATTTGAATTTGAGGATGATGCTCCCCCTGAACTTCTTAACTGGATATGTCGATGCCGTCTTCATTCGGAAAGTCAAAGAAGTTAGCATCTTCTTTGTTGTTGTTCGGAATAGGATCAAATTTAGTGAATTGATCTCCTGCATCTTGAAATCCATCCACATATTATTCGAGGGAAAGATGACCATTCTCCACCTCAACCTAAGAAGGTTGAAACGGTTCAAAATCAAATGGAGGAAAGGTTGGCGTCGGTCAAGAAACGTTTTGAGAAATTGGAGCTGCAGTTGATGAGGACGGTCTTGATTGATATTTCGAGTCAAGACCAGTTTCGAAAGGTCTGAACATGCTTTCAAAGTCGACCTCATAGATGATTTGGGAGTTCGGAGAACCTGGTGATGGATCAATAAACTCCATCGTGTGAGCTGTAACATGATTTGGGCCTGAATTCTGAACAAAGTTGTCGTCAAAAGTGACATCAAAGCGCTCTTCAAGTTCATGAGTCTGACAATTCAGAACTCTATAGGTTTTGGATTTGGCTGAGTATCCTCAAAGGATTTCTTCATTGGCTTTTCGTTGAAACTTGGTGAGTTGATCATGGTTGTTTTTAATAAAGCATATGCAGCCAAAAACATGTAATAACAAGATACTCGGCTTACGACCATCCATGGCTTCATACAGTGTCATATTGAGACAACGATTAATGATGCCTTGGTTTTGAGTGAAGCAGGCAATGGACATAGCTTCAACATAGAGATAAAGACGTATTTTATCAAAGTTCATCATTAATCGAGAGGCTTCAACAACAATTCGGTTTCTTCTTTCAACCACACTGTTTTGTTGAGGAGTGTAGGGGGTAGAGAAATTGTGGTCGATGCCTTTGTTAAAAATTAAGGAAATTTTCAACGGTGACATTAGTGAATTCCGAGCCATTGTCACTTTTGATTCTTCTAACGGGAATTTTGAAAAGAACTTCAATTCCTTTGATGAAATTAATAAGGAAGAAAACCCAGGTGAGCCTTGTGTAGTCATCAACAATCACAAAAATGTACTTTTTATGATGCAGAATTTCTACAGAGGAGGGCCCACAAAGATCAAATGAAGAAGTTCTAATGGTTCTGAAATTGAAATTTCAATGTTTATAGGATGACCTTTCTTGGATTGCTTTCCACATTTACATGCACCACAGAGATGATTGTTTTTGAATTTGAGATATGGAAGACCTCAGACCATTTCACCGAAAACAAGATCATTCATATATCTAAAGTTTACATGAGCGAGTCTCTGATCCCACAACCAACTAACGTTAGGAATGACCTTTAAGAAAAGATAGAGTTGAGGCTTTTCGATGATTATATCGATGTCTAGTGAATACATTTTGTGTTTCAATTGTATTTGATTATACAATCTTTCTAGTGTTCTGTCATGACATAGCTATGCTATTTGCATAATTCACTTCTCCGGTTTGTATTAGTGAGTTGAACCACACTGATCAGATTATGTTTAAAGTCAGCTACATATGCCAAATTAGAGATAAAGAAATTGCCATTGGTGAGGATGCCATAACCCTGGATTTGTGAATTTGAGTTGTTGCCATACATCATGTAACCAATCAGGAGAGAGTTTGAGATCACACATAATTTATTTATGCCCCATCATGTGCATGGAATAAGCACTATCAATATACCATATTGTATCTTGTTTCGAAGCACAAAGTGCCTGCAAAATCAGTGAGTTTTGTAGTTTTTAGGCTCCGATTTATGTCTAGGGACTTTGGCATGGGCTTTGGATTTGGATTATGACTTTTGAGCAACTGCTATTTCGGAGGGTTTGTTCCGAGAAACTTTGGGAAAGGAGAAGAATGCCATGGTCTTTTCATTAATCTAGAAATCGTATTCAACCAAAGGTTTTTTGGACACTACTTTTCTCAGACCAATAATTTTATAAGATGTAGGAATCACTGTGTTGACAGAAGTTATAGATGCGTTTTCAACCTTTTTTACTTTCCACTCAAATTTTTATTTTGAATCTTTTGACTGTGTTCTTTCCAACCCATTCTTTGCTTGTTACTTTTGATGGCACATTTGGTTTTGGAAATTGTTGTGGTTTGAAAATCGTACCATCAAATTTAGCAATAAATATAGAAGAGACTATCTGAGTAGACTCATTTTTCATAGAATGAGTCTCAACAGTAACCTTTATCGGATTAGAACTGAAAAACTTGTTTTAAACAACCGGACTACATAGATTGGATGACCTTTTAAGAATCTTAACAGGCACAAAAGTATTATGCTTCCTAGTGATTGGATTAATCTCATACTGAATATGGAATTTTTCCTTAACCAAATTTCTTTCTTAAGGGCATTTTTTCCTTATATCTTCGGGTTGAAATCATCTTTATTATTTAACCAAGGTTTCTTCCAATAGTCAGTTGATGACTTTGAAGTTTTTCTAGATGATGGATTTTGAAACTTAGGCTTAATTGACACTAGAGTTGTTTTTTCAAATTACTTTAGAATTAGAGATACATGTTCAGTTAAATCATTAGATACAATTTATTTATCAATGTCGCTATCTAATGATGCCCAAACGAAGTCTAATTTGTCAGAGTCATGCCTAGTTGTCTCAGGAATTATTTCCTCAACAATACAATTGTTCGGAGGATCGAAGTTTGAAATTTTAGCTACAATGCAGATGATGTCAGGGAATGAATCCGAAGACTGATTCAGGTTAAGGACCATAGGTCGCATAAGTATTGCCAACTCAACTTGGAAGGTACATACAAACAAGATACATCAATTTAACATAACAGGTTATCAACCTCAGTTCGTGTGCTAGTGATAACTAAAAGGTTTATTCTCTATTGACTCATGAAACTCTCAAAATCAATAAGACTCCCACTGACTTCTTGACATATAAGTTTTTCTCTCAAGGAACATTTCTCGATAAGCTAAAACAAATATTCAAATGTTTGTGTGGATTCTCGACAAGAAACACTTCATAGAATTCGTCTTAGTTGATCATTTGTTTTAACCAAAACATCACAACTTCTAATTCCAAATGTTCTAGAGTAAGAAAAAAATTATTACTCCACATTTCATGATGTGTTATAAACCTACTTAGTATAAAATATGTTTCAAGATACGATGTGTAGTAACTAGAGTATGTCTCTAAAACTTGATTGGAAACGAAGTATAACTCGTCTCTTGATTGAAGCATTTCAAAAATATTCGATTCCTCTTCTTAATCAAACAATTGCACTAAGATGTTCTTCAAGGATCAATTGTGATATAGTTCCAGAAATACTAAGAGGATCATAAAACATGATACTAAAGTACTCTCCTTTCCTTTTTAGATTGGAGAAACTTTTATCTTTCTGCCTAATAGATTCTTCTTATTCGTTCTACAACTCTTCAAAGCTTTTAAAAGCATCAGAATTATGCTTAATCTAATAAACACAACGACACTTACAAAACATCAATAAATTATGATGAATAGACTTATTATCCTTTGTGGTGGATCTAAGTAGTCCATATCAACATGAACTAGATGCATTTGTCCTTCACTTTGACTCACATAAACATGTGATCAATGAATTAGTCATAATCTTCCAACAAACAAGATTCTCGTACATCATGCAATTCAAATTGTGTGACTCTAAGTTTCTATTCAATTGAAACTTCGGTGATGAGATTTATTTATCATTTAGTAAATTATGACATTTCCACAAGCAATATAACAAGAATCAAATCCACAATTAATATTGCTAATAATATAAATGTGACCAACATTTTCATAAGTGTCACTATAAGGAAATATAAAGTGAACCAACTAGATAAACCGAAATTTCACTTTTATTGATAATAAACGAAAATTTTGGAACTAGTCCTTATAATGCATAAAATGAAAACTATGTTTCTAAACATTTCATAAGGAATCTGCTAAATTAGCATAACTCATAAGTAATAGCTCCGATTTTGATCATCAGACCATGTGAGTGAAATTCTTCTCTCACAATAAGAATTAGCTCACTCTTCCTAAGCTTCCTTCTTTCTCTTAGATCATGCAATACCATCAAAATGTGATCATCACATCATGTATTAAGAGTCTATTAATAGGAACTAGTTAAGATAATGGAGTTAGATAACGGATGTGCCTAAAGTAGAGTCACACAACTTGACTTTACCATCTCTCAGATCTTTCAGGTATCTGGGCAGCTTCGTAACCAATGTCTCTTCAATTAGCAATAGAAACATATGGACTCCTTAGGGTTAGCACATGGAACTATTTAAAAGCTAGCCTTTCTCTTTACCACATGATCAAACAGTTTGATCTTGGATAACCCCTTTCCTTTTGGAAGAGAAAATTGTTTTGGACCACCATTATTAAGGTCCATGGAAACTTTGTAATTATACCATTTAATCACTTCCACTTCAGATGTGCTCTTAAGCATTTATGCTTTAGCAACAATCAACATTTGGGTCAGATCAATAAGGGTCAAATCGATGTTCCTCATATGAATTTTCTCAATGAACATACCATATGACTTAAGAAGTCACAATAGAACCAAATCAAAGGCTTTCTCCATTAGAAAAACGAAACCCATTCTTTCCAATTTGTGAATGTACGATTCCATTTTTAGAACATCCGTACACACAAAATTTTCATCTCGATGCTTACATGCCAATAGAGCTTGAGTAGTCTTGTATCTTTCAATTCAAGGAAAACATGATGTGGGAAGAGTCACGGGAGGGGAAGGAAGAAGAGTTGGAGAAGTATGATGTCTAATTCCACCATTTCCCGAAGAAGAGAAAACATTTCACCTTGATCTGAACGTAGAAGATCATCTCTAGAAGGAAGAGGAAAACCATTTCCAAAAGAATCAAGAAGACCATTGTTGTCTTGACTCGACATATATAAATGAAGAAAAGAGAATTCAAGTTAGTAGATTTTAATCTTTAATTATTAACCCATAAATTTAAATTTAGGCTAGGATCCATATTTTTTATTCGAACTTTGAAGAGGGATGTTGTAATAAAATTCAAATCTATTTTAGGTATGTAAGGCTTTTACCAATTTCAATCTTATTAAATTCTTAGATCTTTTCAGATTAATTGAATCTTATCAATGGCATGTTTAATTTCGGATTATGCTTACACTTTTGTTACTAGAATGTTGAGGATCATAAACGAGATGTGAATAATCATGCAAATTAGCTTAGCACACTCGATGTTGTTTATCATCTCGTTTTAAAATGTTGGTTAGCCACACGCGCACCATTAATCAATGATAATTTTTAAGACACCTATTACTACTCTTTATTAGTCCCCCATTAGGTTATCGATTAACCATACACGCTCCACAAACAACGTATAAAGTGAGATGTGTGCAGAAGTGATTTAATCGGGTATAAATGAAATAAGAGTAATCAAAGTGTATGAACACTATGAGTAAATACGATATCCTTTATATCTCAACTATACTTTTGAATACACAGAGAATGTCTTAGATAGAAAGCCTTGAAAAGTTCTATCTATCCCTGAGTACAACTCCTATTTATAGGAGAATCTGAAAGTATACAAAAAATACTAAAGACTAAACATCAAACTTCGAAACACAAAATGCCTTAGAAAATAGATAAAAGACTTTCAAAACTGATAATAAAAACTTTGACAGATTACAACATATTCGACACTAACATTCTCCCCCTTTGTAATAATTTTCAAAGTCAATTGAGCACCTGTATGTAACGTTTTTCGAACCTCAGCATACCAATTCATAATCTTTCTCATCTCAACTTTATCTCCTTTTGAATTCTACTTACAGTTATTCATACGCACAATTAAGTTTTTATATTGGGTCATTGTGTATCTTTCTACATCATTACCTTGGGAAAAAAAAATTATTTTTTCCCTTCTTATTCTTCCCAACAAAAACTATTCCATAAGGTTTCAAGCAGATCTCACTATCATCATATACTATCAGATCAGCTTTGTTTTCATCATTGACTGAAGAACATAAATTTCTTTACCTAATGACATTGCTAATTCAATATCAGTCAATGCTAGACAATCATAGTAATTGTCTATGAAAAGCTTGAGATGTCCTAACCCCAACCGCAACACGTCTTTGCTGGTTTCCTGAAGTTTCAATGCATCTAAGTCCTAGATAATATATGCAACTTGAATAAGATCATTCAAGTTCATTAATGGAAAATCAGCAATGGAGAAATTACATGCACCCTTGTTAGCCCTCACGACATGATATCTGAAATTTTGTAGCATATTTTAAAAAAGTTCATCCTTCATCACACTTATCACTTAGACGATCTTCACAAGCGACCAAACTTCCTCCTGATCTTTCCCCAAAAATGCATGAAATCTCAGCTTCATATGTATAAAATCATCTGGATTCTTGAATTTATCAACAATTTTGTACTGAGCAGTAATGAACATCATCTCTTTCATTGGGAAATCCAGTTGATTCATTTCAGAATTTTCAATAAAATAACTCTTTCGGGACTTCTTCTCCAAATCATGCATTTCATTATATGCCACCCTTGCTACGATGTTTTCATAACTATGCAGCTTCCTTGGATCTCCTTTGTTGAGATTTGGAGGATCATTCTGAAGAAGTCTCAAAATACTTTGAATTTGTCATCGCTTCTCCATCTCAGCCTCAACCTTTGCCTTCTTTTTTTCCTTCGATTTTTCAGTTAAAAATTTTTTCCCCATGTCTTGATTTGTTTGTATTTCTTTTGGTTTCGATGCACTCCCTTCACCACTTGTTCCAATCAAAATGCCTTTGGAATATTGGCCTTGTAGTAGTAACTGTTGAAACCATAGGGTCATCCTACAACAGTATTGGCTTTGTTGAAGGAATTTTTGTTGCAAACACTTTACCCACAATCTTAGCTTCGTCTTCAGTTTTCCCAGAAGCTCCTTCCCCAACATACTTTTTCTCTCCCCCTTGCACCCCTATGATAACAGGCACGACATTTGTTGGTATAAAACTAATAAACTTAGACAACGAGGCCAATTGTTTTTGAAGAACATTTTGAAACTTTTGAGATAAAAACTTAGGAGTTATCAATGCATAAGATCCTGACTTCGCAACTAGTTCTTTTAACTCAGTCAACAACTTGTTAATTTCCTAAAAGCTCTGAACTTCATCCTCAGACCTTTGCTCCACCCTTGGACCAAGAACTGATGGGTTTTAGCAATATGAACAATCCTATGTGCACATACAAACCCTAATGGTTGGATCTAGGTTTCTCTAATTGAACACGCATGAATCCAAGACTTATAATGGTTATTCTAGCATAATAACAAGGATAAATCAGAGTTATAAGTTTACCTTGAATCACTTGTTTGATCTTCTTGTTCTTGGAGCTTTAGAGTCACAATTGTCACTCCTCTAATGGCTTACAAACACCAACTAGCAAGAGGATGATTTGAGAGAGTGGGGAGGAACATAGAAATCGGCCAGGGTTTCCTTACAGACAAGGGTGCCGATTTCCATGACCCCAAGGGTCTATTTATACTTGTAAGGCTCCTAGTGTTTTACCTTTAAACCCTAATTGGATAACTTAAGCCCTAAGCAATCCTAATCCTTTCATGATAACCCTTTGGACAGATTTTAGGTCTATCCTAAGCCATAAAATCATCCACCATATTATCCATAAGGAATTGTAGCCTAAAGTATAACTATCACACATTTGATAGTTTAGGCCCTTCTATTTGATTAATCTCTTTAAGTCACCAAATTAGTTCATAATTAATTTATGACTTATACTAATCAAATAATATTATTATACCATATAATATTTCAACTCTCATTGTAAATCATCCTATCAAGTTGCTATGGTGAAGGCCACCCAAAAGGACCATGCTCAATCGGGTCAAGTACTTACTTAATATAGTTGCAGCCTTAGACACTATTCCAACAGTCTCCCACTTGGATAAGTCTAGTAACTATATACAACGATTTGCAATCGTAGCTCTCAAAGACGCTTTCAAACTCTGATCTAATCAATCTTGTCCTTTAGATAACGGATCGTACAGTCCTCTGTATAGATATCTTGCAGACATTCAAATGGAACCAATTGTCTAGCATTTGGTTTCTTGAGTTCAGATTTATTTGACATAGAACTTAATCGAACACATCAATTCAGTTTTTACTAGGCCCGGCACATAAGTCAAATCAAATCATCGAGCAGCCAAGATATCGCTTTTACCTTTTTAGGATAAAAGTAACAGATAAACTTCGACTTATATGCCTTTACTTATTCATTAATCAACTATACACAACAATGTGTTTTATAACATCAAGTTACTGATGCGGTTTCACACCATCAATGTACATCCAATTAACAAATAACAAACCATATATCTAGGTTTTAAGACCATATGATATTATCGTCTTGCGATCACCCTTTTATCATATTCCATAAGGTGATTCCAGCAAGCGTGGGTTTTTTCCAATGCTCAAAACCAGTTCATAAGCTCTCATGAACATTGTAGCAACCTTTTACTATGTTTAATACCATTTAGACAATCTACACACCAATTCATGACAATCTTCATTCATACCTACTTCCAACATATGAACGATCGTGGACAATTCGAATAATTTGATTATTCTTAATAAACTCAATTATTCTGGAAGTCAAAACATGCAAAGTGAAGCAATAGTTAAACAATTAACATAAGACAGTACCATTACTCATAAATAATACTCCTTTATTTAATCATCAAATGTTAATTACATTTATCTATTATACGTTTCTAATACTATCTAATCTATACTAATATCATCCTTCAGCCCAATGCTCCTAGCATTCTGCAAGTTCTTAACCCTGCTCAGTCCCTTCGTAACTGGATCTGCTGGGTTATCTTCTAATGATATCCTCTTCACCATGAGTTGTCCTTCTTCTACACGATGTCTTATAAAATGATATTTTCTGTCGATATGTCGAGATCTACCATGATCCCTTGGTTCCTTGGTCAAGGCAACGCTCCTTCATTATCATAGAAAATCTCCATGGGCTCCTTTATGGTAGGTACAACTCCAAGATCACCAATGAAGTTCTTTAACCATATTGCCTCTTTCAACGCTTCGCTCGCTGCGATGTACTCTGATTCGCATGTTGAATCAGCTACAATCTCTTGTTTGGAACTTTTACAAGTTACTGCTCCTCCATTCAAGGTAAAGACCCAGCCCGACTGCGAACGGTAGTTGTCCCTGTTGGTCTGAAAGCTGGCGTCACTATACCCTCTCACCTTCAAGTCATCACTCCCTCCGAGGACTAATAACAATTCCTTGGTCCTTCGAAGGTACTTAAGGATATTCTTCACGGCAATCCAATGGACTCTGCCAGGGTTCCCTTGATATCTACTAACCATGCTCAAAGCAAAGGCTACATCAGGGCGAGTACAAGTCATAGCATACATGATTGAGCCAACTGCGGAAGCGTATGGTACTCGGCTCATTTCTGCTATTTCGGCTTCGGTACTCGAACTTTGAGTCTTACTCAACTTGGCATTATATTGTATCGGTAATTCTCCCTTCTTCGAGTTTTCCATACTAAAACGTTTTAGTACCTTATCTAAGTAAGTGTTCTAACTAAGTCATATTAGTCTCTTACTTCGTTCTCTCACTATCCTTATTCCCAGAATATAGGAAGCCTCTCCGAGGTCCTTCATAGCGAAGCACTTCCCGAGCCACGACTTAATCTCCTGCAGCGTCGGGATGTCGTTTCCTATGAGCAGTATGTCATCCACATACAAAACGAGAAATCTAACTATACTCCCACTGGCTTTGACATATACACATGATTCATCTTCACTTTGTACAAATCCAAACTCTTTGACTTTCTCATCGAAGCAAAGATTCCATCTGCGAGATGCTTGCTTGAGTCCATAAATGGACTTCTCAAGCTTACACACTCTATTTGGATGCTTCAGATCAACAAAAACCTCTGACTGAGCCATGTAAACATCCTCAGCCAACTTCCCATTAAGGAAAGCGGTTTTGACATCCATTTGCAAAATCTCATAATCATGAAATGCAGCAATCGCTAGCATCACTCTAATAGATTTTATCTTTGCAACTGGTGAGAAGGTCTCATTATAGTTAACTCGAGGAGTTTTAGTAAAACCCTTCGCAACCAATCGCGCCTTATATGTGTGTACATTTCCATCCATGTAGGTCTTCTTCTTGAAGATCCATTTGCACCCAACGGTCTTACGTCCGGGCACATAATCAACCAAATTCCAAACTTGGTTGTCATACATGGATTGGATCTCGCTGTCCATTGCCTCTTTCCATTTTGCAGAATCTGGGCCTGCCATGGCTTCCTTATAGCTATTAGGTTCATCTAGATTTATTAGTGTACTATCACTAATATACGTGTCCCCTTTGATAGTAATATGAAAACCATATAACTGTTGGAATAGTGTCTAAGGCTATAACTATATCCGGTTGTGCATGGTCCTTTTGGGTTGCCTTCACCATAGCAACTTGAAGGATGATTTGTTAAGAGAGAGTAAATATTATAAGGAATAATATATGGCTATTTGATTAATATAAGTCATAAATTAATTGGTATTAATTTGGTGACTTAAAGAGATTAATTAAATAAGAGGGTATAAACTGTCAATTGTTTGATAGTTACACTTTAGACTATAAATCCTTATCCTAGATAGGATGGACGATTTCTAGGGCTTGGATAAGCCAAAATCGTCCATAGGGTTATCTATGGAATGGATTTGGATAGCCTTAAGAGAAGATTATCCAATTAGGGTTTAGGTTGTAACCCTTAAGGAGTCTACAAGTATAAATAGACCCTAGGGGTGAGGAAATTCGACACACAACCTAAAGCAAGGAACCTCTGGCCGAATTCCTCCCCTCTACTCTCTCCTAAATCATCTTGCTTGCTATTGGTGTTTGTAAGCCATTAGAGGAGTGACATTTGTGACTCTAGAAGCTCCAAGACAACAAGATCAACAAGGAACTCAAAGGTATGATTCTAGATCTGTTTCAATGTTGTTATTTATCCTAATTAGCTATTAGAAGTCTTGGATTCAAAGCATGTTTAATTAGAAAGCCTAGATCCGAGCAATAGGGTTTTGCATGCGCACATAGGAAAGTTCTTATGGCTAAAACCCATCAGTGGTATCAGAGCCTAGCTTGGTTTTCTTTAAATTGTTGCTTGATTAACTGAAACAAACCTGCAAAATTCGATTTTTGGGTTTTTGAGTCACTGACTCGGCGAGTTCCAAGGTGGACTCGGCGAGTAGGCCTGACTCGGCGAGTCCCCTTGTGACTCGGCGAGTCCAAGCGTCAGGAATGGCCAGATTCGGGATTTTTTCAAAATTATCTTATGGAAACTTACCTTAATCATATTAGATCAATCTAAATCCGATTTTTTGATAAATATGACTATTATCTTGATCTAATTAAAGATATTTATCATCTAATAAAATATTTAATTTCCTTATATGATAATTGATGAGATTAAACAAACCTTTAATCTATAAAGATCGATTAGATCTTGAACAAGTAGGTAAACAATGACGATATGAACACAATAAAAGAACAAGACAAGATTGAATCAAACGTGTCGAATGATTAAACAAAATCCTCAGAAGAGCTCGATTAAGAACATCAACTGTAGAGGATTGGAAGGTTACAAGAACGATCAAAGAAACCTTTTGTCGTCTAGATGAATTGTTATTTTTAGATCTCTAAAAACCTTAACCTAATATGCATGCAAGTATAAACTTATATACAAAACATAAAAGGCTCACGGTTGGACAGGCCCAAACCGGAATACAAAATAGCATAATCAGTTGAGCCCAAAAGACGCAATCTTCAAAGCCCAACAATCTCCCCCTTTGCGTCAATTTGGGGCGAGACCTTCACTCTCTTTTTAAAGCAGATGGCTTCTTTACCGTTTCAAAAAATTTCGGTATCAAAGCCAGAATATGATGCCTGAAGGTAATATACCAACGAAGCATATCTGTAAAGTTCTTCTTATCTGCTGTTGAGTTCTGTTTGCATCGGTGAATGATATTGATGATGTGCTCCAGACACTCTGTAGAGAACAGATGTTTGTCTACCAAAGCAAACAGAAACTTATTCTTGTCGCCCCTGGTGAACATAATCGTCAGATTGGAAGAATCAATTTGCCCCAGCTTCATTTTATGAACATCTCCGGTCTTGGAAGTGGGCTTGACAGTTGGTTTCTTGTTCATCACTTTTGCTATTTCCTGATCCATAGTGGCGAGCTCATGGACATAGGAAGCCAACATTCTTTTAAGATGAGAAAGAATTGGTTCATATTCTCTCTGGTTGGAGAGAAGAATGTTGTATAGCAAGATCCAATCGTGCGGGTTCAGACTGGGAAGATCTGCCAGAGAAATAAGATGTTGGTCGTTCCTCTGTTGATTTTGAAATTGACGTTCACAAATTTCCCAGCCTGGGTTGGTTTCAGTACCTTGACTTTAACAATTTTCTGGGCACTCCATGTCAAGTACTGTGGTTGACCGGATTTCAGATAGAAATCGATGAGCTCCCTGTCAACCTTCGGGTTCGGATGAGGGACATTGGCAGTGACATCAAAGCAGTGAAATGTGAAGGCTTTGCGCGTAATGGGCATGTCGAACTGCGAGTCCCTTGAATTTTCACACTCAAAAGATGCAATCGGTTCCAACCAATAAATAGAAGGAATCTCAATCGCTTGAGTGATGAGTGTGTCTCTGTCCCAATCTGGGAACAGAGTCTTTTTAGCTTGAATAGCCTCCTCATCCTCCCTGATTTTCCTTTCTCTGGCCTCAGCCTCACGAGCTATCTTCAAAGTTTCATCAAGCTCTTTGTCCCTTTTCTTGCGTTGAAGAGCTTCAGTAATGGTTTCGTCTGATTCTGATTCGCTCTCAACTAGGACTTGTTTACCAGAACCCGAAGCTACATTACCCTTTGGTTCTGTTTTGGACACACCTTCCTCTCCCCCTTTTCTCGGAAGAACAAGCTTCTCCGAGACACCCTTCATTTCACTTAAGATTGTAATTGTAGGAAGGAGTTTTGCCTGGAGATGCTGACGAATAGTGAGGGTAAGGAAGGGATCATGGGAGTCAAGAACGCCTGTTAACATGTTTTTAACGTCACCAGCGCAACTTTGAAGTACTGCCCGCTGAGTTTGAAGCAAAGTTATTTCTTGTTGTGCCTGGGCCAGTTGGATCTTTTGTAAATCAATTGTCGCCTGGTGTTTTATAAGTTCTTCCTTCAGGGTGCTCTCGGCTGCCAGAGAGGCAAAACGTGAATCCAAAGATTTGAGGAATGAAGTGGATTCAGTTTTGAGGTCAGCATGCAGAGCCTCAAATTTGCTGGTTTCTCCCTGAAGGGTAGCTGAAAAAGAGTCTACTGACGCTTGAAATTTGGAAGTATTAGAGTCAGCATGAGCCTTGAGAGAATCAAGAAAGATCTGAGTTGTATGAACAACCTCAGAAACTTCCTTAGTGGCTTTGGAGCATGAGGCCGCTGAATTATCTACGGCGTCAGTAGAACGATCCAAGGCTTCGGTGTAAGTCTGGATCGCAGACTCTATAAAGGCTTTCAGCACAGCACCCCCATAGGCTTTACTGTCAGCCAGAAGACTGTCAAGTTTGGCGTGAATTTCTTGAAGCTGCTGACTTGACGCAGGGGTATTTGCATCGGTGTCGGTAGGTATCTGGTAGGGGCTATAATAGATGGAATCGAAGTCTTCATCATCACCCCCTAAGGTAGCACCGGAGTTGGAAGATGGAGAAGGGGAGGAGGGAAGGTTGATGACCGGGGTTTCAACCACAGAAGCAGCCCCCGTATCAAATACGTTGACCATTATTGGTGGTTGGGTAGTGGTGATGGTGACAGATTCAGTGATAATGGGCTTGGAGATAGAGGATGAAGGTTGAGAAACAGAGAAGGTAATATTAGGTTCTGTTGTGGTTTGGGGGATTGAAGTTGGAACAGAACTTGTGACGTTCTGTTTGGGTGATTGGGTTGGGGTTGGAAATTTTGGGGAAGTAGGAGGAGAAGGTAATTTGGTTATTTGGGGAGATTTAGGTGGGGAGGGTGAGTTGGGAATACGAGGAGAGACTGGTGGGGATGGTAGTTGTGGAGACGAAACGGGTGTAGTTTCGGGTTGAGGATCAGCAGCTTCAGTTTCGGATGGTGCATTCGGTTCTGATTCAAAAGAAGGAGATCCTTTGGCTCTTTTAGCCATCTTCTTGACCTTTTTCGATCTGGACTGAGAAGGTGCCTCTGCCTCGGATTTGCGTTTGGAGGACCTTCTCTTTTTCTCCTTTTGGGGTGCGGTTTCTTTCTTCTCCGCCTTCTCCTTTTTGCTCACTCTCTTGCCCCGGTTAGCAGGCTGATCCAGAGCCTCAAGAGCAGCACGTTGTTCATCAGAAAGAACCCTAGGAGGCAGGGGGTCCTTGAGCTGTAGTCCGCCATGATCTTGCTGTGGGGCGTGACGCATCTGTACATGGACTCAGGGATTAGTCCATAGTGAAGGAACTTACTTGGATCTGAGACTATGATTTTCTTGGTGTGGTAAGTGGCAATTGAAGCCGTAAGAACATCCTTCATTACTGGGATGTCAAGAGAATCAATAGCCCTTCCGGTGATAAGGGTCCAAAACCTGGCGCAAGAAATCTCGGAGTGCCTGGCTGTAGTGTTGAGACTCTGAACCACTTGAGCCAGATGATAGACCCATAGTCAAGATTAATGCCATTGTAAAGACCATACAGGATTGTTAGAAACCCTTTGCTTGTGGTGTCGGAACCACCACATCTCTCCGCTAAACCCTTAATCAAAAGGGTCAGCAATCCGTTCCACTGAGATGGAAGACAGGATTTCTTGACTTTGGCAATAGATGTTAGAACATCTGTATACCCCATCTCATACATCATCGTAAATATCTGGGCGGTGGTGATGAAGTCCGGTGAGATGACAGAGGAGTCGACGGCAAGCCCTAGAAGAGAGCAAAACCGTGTTTTGGATACTGAAGTCTTCTTGTCGTGAATAGAAAAGAAGATGCGGTCTTTGTGCCTGTCGTAGCTGGCCGTGGTGTAGACTTGGGAGAGCAGGGACATAGGAACGGCCTCCACTTGCGTAAGTGCTAACACCAGTGGGGAATATTTGAGGCATTCCACCACGTATAGCATATATGAGTCATAGAGGAATGGAGACATCTCTATGATCACGTTCTGATTTGGTTTGATTGTGAGTAAAGAAGAAGATGCAGATTGATCGTGAGCGGAAGAAGAAGTCGCCATTGTTGAGTTTTGGAAGAAGATGAACAGTGGTAACTTTTTCAGAGAGATAATGCTTGAGAGGTAACTGCCAAAGAACACGATCACGTCTTATTTATACCGTTCTCAGGAGAGAGAAAATTGTGATGATGAAGAAACCAAAACGTCGCCTGAAAAAGCACGATTAGAAGTTATGGTGTATCCCAGGAATACGTCAGCACACGTGGGTGTGAAATGAATCCTTTGCACGCGCCCAAATCTTTTTCGTACCGTTTGAAATTCCTTGTGCCCTTGTTTGGTTACAACTTAAACTTAGAACCATGTGCCAAACAGCAATTAGAATGTTGGAAAAAAATTCCGTGCATAAGAGTGTGAAAGACAAAGAAATAAATCAAATGTGTTTGGAAGTGGGTGTTGTCTAGAGAGAAGACAGAAAGCAGAAGATTCCGGGAAAGAATCGCTTCCTTCAAAGCCAAGAGAGACCTGAAGTGTTTGTGTGGTTTCCCGAGAAATACGATCAGTTGTCTTTAGAGAAACAATGAAAGGCATCATTTGTTGATGGCTAAAGGGTGGCTGAACTCAAACCAAACATTAAGTCTTGACATAAAACTGAGTGTTGGTAGAGTTACCTGTGAGACCGATGTGATCTGTTGAACAGGTAGGTGGGAAGTTTTTCGTGATAAGAATGATATAGACAGAAATCTCAAAAAAAATTAAACTGGACTTCTTTGGGAAGAAATGTCTGAGGACGAGACAATTTCATAAAAGATCATGCATAAAAAAATTTCCAAGTAAAAGCTTGAGTTAATTACTCACCGTCAATTCATTTTAGGTGTTGGATTTTGGGTTTCACTTAGAACGTGGTAAACGAATCTAAGATCATAAACAATGATGTTATGCAACCATAAGCCTCAGTGGTAAAGACCGAGAGCATCAAGGGTTACTTTGGGGAGCGAATGCAAATGAAGAAGTTGAAGAGATGGTTAAGAGACCGAACGTACCTTCTGCTACAGAAATGGGACAAAGCAGAGCAACTCATGTTTCAGATGAGTAAAAGAAGGTAGCTCTAGACCGAGTATGAGAGAATAGCCTGATTGGGAAGAAACGATAGGTGTTGATCGAATCATTAAGGCATGCTCGAGGTCATAGAGGCTTGAGACAACATACAGCAGCATGCTTCTAGGGACGTCTAACTAGTCTGATAAAAATAAAACATACCTGGATGAACATTACATAAGGAGATGCTTGTATTCACTCGTGCAAAAAGTACATATACTAGAAATATAAAATGTTTTTGTAATTTTGAAATGTACTAAGAGATAAATAAATACTGAAAGACAAAATATTTTTGTAATTTTGGAATTTTCTGAAAAAGAAATAAAAACAGAAAGATAAAATATTTTTGTTAATTTGGAATTTTCTGAAAAAGAAATAAAAACAAAAAGATAAAATTTGTACAAAAGAAAGAAGCAGAGATAGACCGAACGATCTGAGTATTTCGGTGAGGGTTTTAGAATCAGGAAGAACCGAGCGGTTTGTTTGAATGAGCGCCTTTATATTGCAGAGACAGAGAGGGACCGAGCAGTCTAGTTGTTTCGGTTCTGTTATTTTACCAGAGCAGAGAGTGACCGAGCGGTCTGGTTGGTTCGGTTTCTTTATTTTACCAGAGCAGAGAGTGACCGAGCGGTCTGGTTGGTTCGGTTCCTTTATTTTACCAGAGCAGAGAGTGACCGAGCGGTCTGGTTGGTTCGGTTCCTTTATTTTACCAGAGCAGAGAGTGACCGAGCGGTCTGGTTGCTTCGGTTCCTGATTCTTAAATAGAGACTTGAGGATTTGGGACCGATTCTGCAACCATCATACCTAAGCCTTGCAATATTTGATTGAATGATGCTTCAGGAAGAGCTTTTGTAAAGACGTCAGCCAGTTGATCAGTGGTTCTTACGAAGTGAATTTCGATGTTTCCATCTTCCACGTGATCTTTGATGAAGTGATACCTCAGTGCTATGTGTTTGGTTTTGGAGTGTTGCACTGGGTTATGACAGATCCTAATTGCACTTTCAGAGTCACAATATAGTGGGATCTTCTTCATATTGAGTCCGTAGTCTCGAAGTTGATTTTGGATCCAAATCACTTGTGACGTACATGATGCAGCTGCAATGTATTCCGCTTCGGCAGTAGATAGCGACACGCACGTTTGTTTCTTGGATTGCCAGCTGACTAACTTCCCGTCAAGAAATTGACAGCCACCAGTTGTGCTTTTACGGTCGAGTCCACATCCTCCAAGGTCAGCATCAGAATAGGCTTGAACAAAGAAGCCTGAGTTGGATGGATACCATAGACCTAAGGAGGTGGTTCGCTTGAGGTAGCGTAGGATGTTCTTCACTGCAAGCATGTGAGGTTCGCGTGGGTTTGCCTGAAATCGAGCACAGTAACAAACAGAAAACATGATATCAGGTCTGCTAGCGGTTAGATACATTAATGAGCCAATCATTTGACGATAGAGCGTGATATCAACAGCCGGTTTGTCTAGGGATGGGGTAAGCTTGGTGCCGAATGCCATTGGGACTTTGACTTTTGAGTCTCCTATCATACCAAACTTTGCTAGGAGAGTCTTCGTGTAAGCTTCCTGATTAATAAAGATACCTTCAGGTCCCTGTCTTATGTTTAAACCAAGGAAAAAGTTAATTGGACCCATTGAGCTCATTTCAAACTTAGTCTCCATCATCTTTCTGAATTCAGCCGTTAAGCTGGGATTCGTGGAGCCAAAGATGATGTCATCGACATAAATTTGAACTATCATAAGGTGGTTACCTTCCTTTTTGCGAAAGAAGGTTGGGTCAACCGAACCTTGTTTGAATTTAGACATCTTTAAAAATTTTGTAAGCGTTTCATACCAGGCTCTCGGAGCTTGTTTAAGGCCGTACACAGCTTTATCCAGAATATAGCAATGATTTGGATGCTTTTCGTTCACGAACCCAGGAGGTTGCTCCACGTACACCGTTTCTTCGAGTTCTCCATTGAGAAATGCACACTTGACGTCCATTTGGAAAACCTCAAAGTTCTTGTGAGCAGCATAAGCCAGAAATATTCTAACAGATTCTAGCCGAGCTACTGGAGCGAAAGTCTCTTCATAGTCTATCCCTTCCTCCTGACAATATCCCATTACCACCAGACGAGCCTTGTTCCGTATACCATTACCTTCCTTGTCCATTTTGTTCCTAAATACCCATTTGAGACCAACGACTGAAGCATCTGGAGGAGTTGGAATGAGGCGCCAGACTTTGTTCCTTTCAAATTCGTTCAGCTCGTCTTGCATTGCTTGAACCCAATCAGAGTGATCGAGGGCAGTATTAACTGTCTTTGGTTCAACTTTTGATACGAATGAGTTGAACATGCACAACTCAACCTTTGAAAATAAGGAAGTCTGTTTTGCTTTCAGTTGTGATCGGGTCAAGACCTTTTCAGAGACATCTCCAACTACTTGAGAGACAGGGTGATCTCTGGTCCATTTGATAAGAGGAGGGTAATTTGGATCAATGGCTGGGTCTAGTTCAGCATTAATTATTTCGTCTGGCTCAGATTGGCTATCGTAACCGAGCGTCATATCATTATGTTCCTTCTCAATTAATGAGCTTTGAAAAACATGAGGTTCAGGTGTTTCTTGTGGTACTGAGCTTCCTGGTGTTGAGGCCTCTTCGGTTGATGAAGGACCTTCGGTTGAAGATGTAGAATTTGGCTCCCCCTGGACTTGTGAGCTTGTCTCCCCCTCGACTTGTGAGCTTGGCTCCCCCTCGACTTGAGCGTTGTTGGATGGAGAGTCGTCAGAGGTTGATTCTCCTTCATGCATTCTTCTTGCAGCATTTATTGCTGCACATGCTTCAGAGAGTGAAGCTTTCTCTGGTTCGTCAAAGAGCTCCAGAAATTTCTCGTATATATTGGCTACCGAGACTGTGACTTGGCCAGTTAGAGGAAAGATTTCCCCTGCGGTGTCTTCTTTGGCCTGCAGCTTCTTGACATAGGTGTCGTCAAAGGTCACATAGTACGTTTCTTCAATTCTTCTCGATCGCTTGTTTAGGACCCTGTACGCCTTGGATGTGAGAGAATTACCTAGAAAAATTCCCTCATCGGCTTTGACGTCAAACTTGTTGCGTTGTTCTTTAGAATTAAAGATGAAACACCTTGAGCCGAACACATGGAAAAATTTCACATTTGGCTTTCTGTTGTTCAGTATCTCATATGGAGTGAGTGTGAACCTCTTGTTGAGATATGACCTGTTCTGTGTAAAACAAGCAGCTGAAATAGCGTCAGCCCAAAAATAAAGAGGTAAGGAAGCGAAACTTAGCATGGTTCGGGCAGCTTCACACAAAGATCGGTTTCGTCTTTCGACTATTCCGTTCTGTTGCGGTGTGTAGGGAGCTGAGAAATTGTGACTTATTCCCTTTTCTGCAAGAAACTCTTCAAACTCCGTATTCTTGAATTCGAGACCATTGTCGCTTCTGATGTTGCGAACAACCTTCTTAAGCTGTACTTCAATTTCCTTGATAAACACTTTCAGCTTTTGAGTCGCTTCAGATTTGAGCTTTAGAAAGAACACCCATGTAAATCGTGAAAAGTCATCAACAATAACAAGAATATACTTGCTACCACCGATGCTTTCGATAGATGAAGGACCACACAAATCGATATGAAGTAATTCGAGTGTGTTGATTATAGATGAATGTCTTTGACGACTCTGCTTCCCCATTTCGCATGCAGCGCACAGATGATCCCTGTCGAACTTGAGCAATGGAAGGCCCCTAACATGACCTCCAGTAACAAGACGGTTGATATCTTTACAATTAAGATGAGATAACCTTCGGTGCCACAACCAACTTTCGTCGGATTGAGCTTTTGACAACAAGCATATAGCTGGGTTTCCTTTGATGGGTTTAAGGTTTAAGGGAAACATTTCACCCTTTCGCTCTGACTTGAGAATCACTTTCTTTGACTTTTTCTCTATGATTTCAGAACCTTCATCATCGAATGAGACTTTGAGACCTATACCTCCAACAAGCTGAGATACACTAATGAGGTTGTGTTGGAGTCCTTCTACATAAGCCACCTTCCTTATAGTGAAGTCCCCATTGGTTATCATCCCGTATCCCTTTATGGTGCCGAATGAATTGTTTCCAAACTTGTCGTTGCCACCATTTGCAAGAGATCTGTATTCCCTAAGCTCCTCTTTCCTCCCTGTCATGTGACGTGAGCAGCCACTATCGATGTACCATTCTTCGTCGAACTGCTCGTCACTTATAACCTGCAAAAATTAGACAGATTTAGGAACCCAAAATTTCTTGGGTCCACGTGAGCTTTGCATGGGAACGGGAACAATAAGAGAGACATCAACAAGATAAGTTCGTTTTACAAGAGTTGTTTTATCTTTCCTTTTAATGGTGTAAACCTTTATTTTGTTAGGATTGGGTGAATTAGGTTTGGATTCTGGTTGGGATTCATTGACCTTCTGCTTCCACTTTTGCTCAGCTGATGAATGAGATTTTCGAGAACAAGAAGAATCAGATTTAGAACGAGATCGAGATAAAACAGTGGATGAGGAAGAATTAGAAGAATGAGAAGAGTTAGAGGGAGTGAAAGTCTTGGAAGGAGACTCTAGGTGACCCTTTTGTTTTTGATCATTGGAGGGAACGACCTTAGAGTATTGTTTTCTTTTGTCTTCAGAACCGAACCTTTGCATTCGGTTGGAGCTGCCTTTGGAACCGAACCTTTGGTTCTGGTTGAAATCCTTTTCAGAACCGAGCCTTTGGTTTCGGTTGATTTCTTCTTGTGAACCGAACCTTGGCTTTCGGTTTTTGTGACTTTCACTCTTTCCTCCTGGATTGTTTTCACACTTCAGATTCTTGTTTTGATGAGTGAAATATGCATTCTGAGAATGCCAGAATTGTTTCCGTTCCGAAAGGTTCTTCCGGTATCTGTTGTTTCTTTCTCTCTTCATGTTTCTCATCTGAGAAGGTTGATGATGAACATTTGCTTTCGTATTCGTTGTCTCCCTGGCTAGTTCCTTTTGAACTGTAGGAGTTTTACTTTGAGTTGAGGAAGCAGAGAGAACTTTTTCTTTTGCCGAGTGATCCTTCTTCTGAGGAATATCTTTTGTACCACTGGTGCTCGGCTCATCGAAGTTGTTCGGTTTATTCAAGGGCTCAGGTATGTATCTTCCTTTGCTCTTCCAGGAAGTTCTTTCAGATAAACCAATGGTTTCGTCTGCATTATCAATTGGAGCTTCCCAGAAGTACTCATCACAGCCATCAGCATTGTCTTCGTTTACAATGGCTACAAGTTCAGCTGTTTGATGTTCAGTTACTCCTGTCACCTTGTAAACTTGATTTGGAGTGGTCCTGACCTTTTGATACACAACAGCTTTCTCAACTAATTTTGGGGACTTTTGATGGGACAACCGATCGAAATCCACTGAGTTTTCAGAAATTAGATTCTTGTGATTTTCAGGTTCGGTTTTAACAAATTCTGAGCAGTCAACCGTGTCCTCTACAGAAATTTCGCTCATGTTATCGTCCTCGTTAAGCTCAGATGCATTTTCAACATCAATTTTGTTTTCTGAGCTTACGTTGGCGTTTAAAGAGTCAAATTTTTGCATGGTTTCGGTTCTCAGTTTAAGTTTGTCATTTTCATCCAAAAGATTTTTAAGCATGTCTTTGTGGTCTTTGGATTTAATGAAGGATTCAATTTTGTCCAGTCCATACATGTAGGTCGGATTGACATCATCAGACGATATCACACTCTCACAATTATAGGCTTCGGCATCGATTTCATCTTCCTTAAACTCTAGGAAGGGAAAAATCATGCGATGAATCCTTTGGCCTATTTCAAAATCCAAGTGAAGCTGAGTAATATTAGAATACAGACGTTTAGCAATTAAACAAAAAACATTTCGTTGTTTCAACAATTTCAAATTGTCTCTTTGCAAATAAATGTTTTCATCTTTAACTTTGACTAATTCCGACTCCTTTAACTCTATCCACATTCTCCGATCCTCACTCTTCTACGCCGCCCTGCTCAATTGATCAGTTAGGTTAGAATTTGTGACCCGAGTTTGAGTTAAGCTACTATCTAGATCAGATATTCTTGTATTGACGGTTTTTAGTTCTTTCTCATAAGAGGATGATGGTACTTTGCATGAAATAAAAACAGATTGTACCTTCTTTATCAGTTCATCGAGCTCATTGAACTGCTGGCTGAGCGGTTTGGCTGTAAAGCACATGTCCTCCTTTGCTTTCTGTCCATCACTGCCTCCATCGGTGTTGTATCCCCTCATTTGAGGTACGTCAGAAACCATGAGGCATTTTCCACCACTGCTTTCTTCCTTAGACAAGTATGCCTTTCCATGAGTAGGCTGCCTCACTTCCTCGTCTTCTGAGTCGGCAGACCAAACTTCCGTGCTACCGAACTCATCACCTTGAACAGAACCCTGCACAATAAGAGCATTAATAGGCGGGTTAGCAGCAAACTTCTTCTTTCTCAACTCGTCCAATCTTTTCTGTAACACGGCTTCCTCGTCGTTCCCATCATCTTTTTCAGCCAATTTCTTAAGGACACAGTCCTTAGCATAATGATTTTTCCCACCACAATAGAAACAGCTCACTCCAGAGTCGCCATCCACTTTCGGTTCCTTCTTGTGCTCCTCAGCTTTCGGTTCATTAATCACCTTTTCAGAGCTGTAACTCCCCTGCCAGTTTCGGTTTTTGTTGCTGGGGAATCTCTTCTTTATGAACCTTTTGGGATTAGACACCATCAAGGCATAATCCTCTGATGTGAGATCATATTCTTCCAGGTTGAGGTCTTCATCCTCCATAACAGCTTTACTTTTTGACAGGAGGGCCAACGAACCAAGACTGGAAACGACGTTCTTTTCTTGCACCACGATCTTCTCTTGAGACTTGAGAATTCCCACCAGTTTCGCCAAAGAGTATGATTTAAACTGCTCATGGGCTTTAACTGTGGAAACTACTGCTCTCCATTCAGACCTCAGACCATTCAGGAATGTAACCTTCTGTTCGATGAGCTTCCTTTCAATATCGTGTTTGATCATCTTGCTGAGAAGATGATTGAAGCGATCGAACGTCTGGGTCACAGATTCTTCAACCCCTTGCCTGAATTCTCCAAACTCAGATAGAAGCAAAGTTTGAATCGAATGTTCAAGATCTTCGTCTGTAGAATACAATTCGCGAAGTCTATCCCAAACATCCTTTGCCGTCGTGCATGAGCTAACCAATCTGAATGTATCAGACTGAAGGGCGAACCGGATCAATCTTAATGCCTTGATATTACATTGGAACTTATCCTTTTCATCTTGTGCAATATCTTTCACGTCCTTCAGCAGATCATTGTATTCTTTTTGAGTCTTGATGACTCTGGACGTTGTAGAATGAGAAAACGGTCCATTGGTAATGGCTTCCCAAATCAGATACCCATTCTCCTCCGATCCAATAACATAATCTTCGAAGTGATGTGCCCATACTTCATAGTCATGGGTGTATAAGATCGGAATCTTTGTCGTCGAACCAATGCTGTTGGAAATATTAATAAGGTTTGATTGTGTCGCGTCCATTATGATCGAAAAAACCTGTTCAAAGATCAGACTTGTAATAAAGCAGATTAGGGCAAAGTAATAAATATCAAGATACGTCAATAAAGAGATGACGGCTAAATAAATATTGATGATTGAGGAAAAACCCTAATGGAAATCTTTTTCACAGAAAAGATGTGTATCAATTACACAGCCTCCTGCTCTGATACTAATTGATGAGATTAAACAAACCTTTAATCTATAAAGATCGATTAGATCTTGAATAAGTAGGTAAACAATGACGATATGAACACAATAAAAGAACAAGACAAGATTGAATCAAACGTGTCGAATGATTAAACAAAATCCTCAGAAGAGCTCGATTAAGAACATCAACTGTAGAGGATTGGAAGGTTACAAGAACGATCAAAGAAACCTTTTGTCGTCTAGATGAATTGTTATTTTTAGATCTCTAAAAACCTTAACCTAATATGCATGCAAGTATAAACTTATATACAAAACATAAAAGGCTCACGGTTGGACAGGCCCAAACCAGAATACAAAATAGCATAATCAGGTGAGCCCAAAAGACGCAATCTTCAAAGCCCAACAATAATGATTAATTATTTTGATAATTATCTTGAAAGAAATCTTAGATAAATCAAATAAAGATAATTAGGATATTAATTGTTAATTGGAATTATTTGTTATTTGATCCTCCATGTTTTAAATGTTTAAAACCTACCCTAAAGTTTTGAAATTTATATTTGTGATTAAAAGTTTTAATTTAGACAACTTAAATTTCAAACCCTAGATTTTAAAAGGTTTTAAAATACAACCCTATACTTATATGATATTACTAGGATAATATATATATATATATATATATATATATATATATATATATATATATATATGTATAACTAAATGTTAGTCTTACCGCTAGTAGGCCTCATTCACGAAGCCGATCTATAAGGTGGGTATAAGGTTGCGGCCTATAAAATGGCGCTTAATGGGTGTACACTCACACCCACCGCTTGCTTGATTGGTGGAGGGTCGTTATCCGAACGGGTAGGATAGGGAAACCTCATCCTCTCATTAAAAGTATAATAAGAAACACAAAGTAACTACACGTTTTAAAATTTTCCCAATCTTAGTTACTTTAGGAAAAGTGAATTGATGCAATCCCATGAAATTACACTTTGCACCTTGCTAAGAAGTTAGTGGAGCGTGTGTGGTTTACCGGCACACTAATTGGTTCTAAGCAAAGGTGGCAAAGGGTGATTCATTGTTTATCATAGTTCGATGGAGCGTGTGTGGTTTACCGGCACATCGAATAGGTGATCGTTACAATGAAGGCACCATGTGAATTTGCATGGTAATTCACACCCGCTTTGTGATCCTCGGCATCCCAGTCACAAACAAGAGGGGCATATCGAGATTTAAACATGCCATTGAATAGTTCAATGAATCTCATCCGAACCTAGGAATTCTCAAAAACACTTAGGACTAATAGTTTAAGTTTTGTAATGGAGAATTAGTGAATCGTCATTCACTTACCTTCAATTTATTTGCATATTAGATTACGGCATCCCTTTTCTAGTATGTAAATGTTATTTTTGGATCCTAGCCCTAATTTTTCTTATTGGGTGATAATTAGGGATTCTTGTTCTAATCTATCTTTGTCCTTTCTATAGATGTCAAACGCAAACAACGCTGCTGCTAGTTCTTTCACGTTGATGAGCCTTTGCCAAAAGGTCACCTTCGATGGAACGAACTTTAGCGAATGGATAAGATACATTTGCACCATTGCTCGCTATGAGGATAAAGAGTATGTCCTCGATGAGAAACTCGAGAAAATCAACCCCGAAGTTGCTACTCCCGCCGAAATCACCGCCTTTGAAACTCATGAGCGAGATGCAACGAAAGTACATTGCATCATGATCGCCACCATGAACTCCGAATTCCAAAAGTCCTACGAGGACATGTATCCATACGAGATGCATCAAGACTTGTTGGAGAGGTATCACCAAAACGCGAGACAAGAGCGTTACGAGATTTTCACTAACATGATCTCCGCTAAGATGGGTCATGGAGAATTTCTTACCGTGCACCTGCAAAAAGATGCAAAGGTATGTCGACCGCCTTCGCAAGTTAAATGTTGACTTCGGCGAAGACTTGGCAATCGACATGGTGCTTCACACTTTGCCTCCGATGTACAACCAATTTAGGATGACCTACCACATGAACAAAGAGGAGGTCACCCTAAGAAAACTCCAAGGTCTCTTGAGGGTTGCTGAGAGAAATTTCAAGGACAAGTCTGTTGCACCAACTCCCAATCCATCCGCTGCTCCTGTCTTGGCTATTGGTCAAGGGAAGGGAAAAAAGAGGAAAGCTTCTTCTAGTGGGACCAAAGTTGATCCATCTAAGCCCTATTCCAACCCAAGGGAGGCAGAGTGCCACCACTGCCACAAGATAGGACATTGGAAGAGAAGCTGCCCAGATTACCTGCAAGCCATCAAGGAAGGAAAGATCAAGCCATCTTTCGCAGGTATATACACAATCAAATCTAACGATTCTAATCATGCTATTTCTTGGGTTCTTGATACCGGTTGCGGTTATCACATTTGTTCTAATGTGCAGGGACTAAAAAGAAGTAGGGATGTGGAGCAAGGAAGGATCAATCTAATCATGGGGAACAGACGATCGTCGCCTGTGACCAAGATTGGAGTGTATTCTTTAGTGCTTAGGAATAGTTTAGTTTTAGATTTGAACAATTGTTGCTATTCGCCAGAAATGGATAGAAACATCATTTCATTTCATGGTTAATATAGACAAGGATTTAGATTTTCTTTTAATAATGAGAATGGTTCTATTTTGGCTTATCTAAATGGTGTCTTTTACTTTGAAGCTATACCATGTAATGGAATATATGAAACTGTTATGATTGTTGATAAATTAGGAAATGATGTTTTGAATATTGATTCTTCCACTAGTATGGATAAAGCATCCTTGTGGCATTGTCGTCTTGGACATGTCAACAAGAAACGCATAGCCCAACTCCAAAAGGATGGAGTGTTGGAGTCATTCGACCTTAGGGAAGATTACACATGCGAGTCTTGTTTACTTGGAAAGATGACTAAGTCACCCTTCACGAGTACTTGTGAAAGGGGTGAGGGGCTATTGGACCTAATACATACCGATGTATGTGGACCCTTTAGATTAACCACGAAGGATGGGAACCGCTTCTATGTGACTTTTACCGATGACTATAGTAGATATGGGTATATCTACTTAATCAAGCAAAAGTCAGAAACGTTTGAAAAGTTCAAAGAGTTCAAAAATGAAGTGGAGAATCAATTGGGCAGGAAAATCAAGATGCTTCGATCCGATCGAGGAGGAGAGTACCTAAGTCTTGAATTCCACGATTATCTCAAGGAGTGTGGAATAGTTTCGCAATTGACGCCTCCTAGGACACCGCAGTTGAATGGTGTGGCAGAAAGGTGTAATCGAACCTTATTGGATATGGTTCGCTCTATGATGAGTCGTGCTTCACTACCTATCTTCTTTTGGGGGTATGCCTTAGAGACTGCCGCCCATATCCTTAACCGAGTCCCAACTAAGAAGGTTGCCAAAACACCTCATGAGATGTGGACAGGGAAAGCTCCCTCGTTGGCACATATCAAGGTTTGGGGTTGCGAGGCTTTCGTAAGACGAGATACTCACAACAAGCTTGAACCTCGAAGTGAGCGATGTATTTTCATCGGCTACCCGCAAACTTCCTTTGGATATCTCTTCTATAGACCGAAAGACAATGTTGTTTTTGTTGCGAGGAGAGGAGTTTTCCGAGAGCGAGAACTCATAAGCCAAGGAGACAGTGGGAGGCAAATCGAACTTGAAGAGATTCAAGAGTCGATAGATGAAGGAACCTCTACCGCTGGCATTCAACCCGAGGAGGAAACTCCGGTTGAACCGATTGACGAATCCTTACCTCTTAGACGTTCCGATAGAGTTAGAGTTCATCCCCAGTTTTATAATTTTCATATTACTACCGAAGGGGACACGTATATTAGTGATGGTACACTAGTAAATCTTGATGAACCTAATAGCTATAAGGAAGCCATGGCAGGCCCGGAGTCTGCGAAATGGAAAGAGGCGATGGATAGCGAGATCCAATCCATGTACGATAACCAAGTTTGGAATTTGGTTGATTATGTGCCCGAACGTAAGACCGTAGGGTGCAAGTGGATCTTCAAAAAGAAGACCGACATGGATGGGAACGTACACACATATAAAGCGCGATTGGTCGCGAAGGGCTTTACTCAAACTCCCGGAGTTGACTATGATGAGACCTTCTCACCAGTTGCGAAGATTAAATCTATTAGAGTGATGCTAGCAATTGCCGCATTTCATGATTATGAGATTTGGCAAATGGATGTCAAGACCGCTTTCCTTAACGGAAAGTTGGCTAAGGATGTTTACATGGCTCAGCCAGAGGGGTTTGTGGATCCGAAGCATCCGAATAGAGTGTGTAAGCTTGAGAAGTCCATTTATGGACTTAAGCAAGCATCTCGCAGATGGAATCTTTGCTTCGATGAGAAAGTCAAAGAGTTTGGATTTGTACGAAGCGAAGACGAATCTTGTGTATATGACAAAGCCAGTGGGAGTATAGTAAGCTTCCTCGTTCTATATGTCGATGACATATTACTCATAGGAAACGACATCTCGACTCTGTAGGAGGTTAAGTCCTGGCTCGGGAAGTGCTTCGCTATGAAGGACCTCGGAGAGGCTTCTTACATTTTGGGAATAAGGATAGTAAGAGAAAGAAGTAAGAGACTAATTGGACTTAGTAAGAATACTTACTTAGAGAAGGTACTAAAACGTTTTAGTATGGAAAACTCAAAGAAGGGAGAACTACCGATACAAGGAAATGCCAAGTTGAGTAAGACTCAAAGTCCGAGTACCGAAGCTGAGATAGCAGAAATGAGCCGAGTACCAAACGCTTCCGCAGTTGGCTCAATCATGTACACTATGACTTGTACTCGCCCTGATGTAGCCTACGCTTTGAGCATGGTTAGCAGATATCAAGGGAACCCTGGCAAAGCACATTGGATTGCGGTGAAGAACATCCTTAAGTACCTTCGGAGGACGAAAGAATGGTTCTTAGTCCTTGGAGGGAGTGATGACTTGAAGGTGCGAGGGTATAGTGACGCCAGCTTTCAGACCGACAGGGACAACTACCGTTCACAGTCGGGCTGGGTCTTTACCCTAAATGGAGGAGCAGTGACTTGGAAAAGTTCCAAGCAAGAAACCGTAGCTGATTCAACGTGCGAATCAGAGTACATCGCAGCGAGCGAAGCGTCGAAGGAGGCAATATGGCTAAAGAACTTCATTGGTGATCTTGGAGTTGTACCGGCCATAAAGGAGCCCATGGAGATTTTCTGTGATAACGAAGGTGCGGTTGCCTTGACCAAGGAACTGAGGGATCATGGTAGATCTCGACATATCGACAGAAAATATCACTTCATTAGACATCGTGTAAAAGAAGGACAACTCGTAGTGAAGAGGATATCATCAGAAGATAACCCAGCAGATCCGCTTACGAAGGGACTGAGTAGGGTTAAGCACTTGAAGCATGCTAGGAGTATTGGGCTGAATGATGATATTAGTATAGATTAGATAGTATTAGAAACGTATAATAGATAAATGTAATTAACATTTGATGATTAAATAAAGGAGTTTTATTTATGAGTAAAGTTACTGTCACATGTTAGTTGTTTAACTATTGTTTCACTTTGCATGTTTTGACTTCCAGAATAATTGAGTTTATTAGGAATAATTGAATTATTCAAATGATCCACAATCGTTCATATGTTGGGAGTAGATATGAATGAAGATTGTCATGAATTGGTGTGTAGAATTTCTAAATGATGTTAGACATAGCAAGGGTTGCTGCAACGTTCATGAGTGCTTATGAACTGGTTTTGAGCATTGGAATAAACCCGCGCTTGCTGGAATCACCTTATGGAATACGATATAAAAGGTGATCGCAAGACGATAATATCATATAGTCTTAAAACCTAGATATATGGTTTATTATTTGTTAATTGATTGTGCATTGATAATGCGAAAACGCATCAGTAACTTGATGTTATAAAACGCATTGTTGTGTATTGTTGGTTAATGAATAAGTAAATGCATATAAGTCGAAGTTTATCTGTAAATTTTATCCTAAGAGGGTAGAAGAGATATCTTGGCCACTCGATGATTTGATTTGACTTATGTGCCGGGCCCGGTCAGAACTGAATTGATGTGTTTGATTAAGTTCTATGTCGAATAAATCGGATATCGAGAAATTTAAATGCTTGACTAACCATTCCATAGGATTATCAGCATGATATCTAACAGAGGACTGTACGATCCCTTATCTAAAGGACAAGATTGATTAGATCAGAGTTGACAGCGTCTTTGAGAGATACGATTGCAAACCGAATTGTACTTGTATAGTTACTAGACTTATCCAAGTGGGAGACTGTTGGAATAGTGTCTAAGGCTATAACTATATCCGGTTGTGCATGGTCCTTTTGGGTTGCCTTCACCATAGCAACTTGAAGGATGATTTGTTAAGAGAGAGTAAATATTATAAGGAATAATATATGGCTATTTGATTAATATAAGTCATAAATTAATTGGTATTAATTTGGTGACTTAAAGAGATTAATTAAATAAGAGGGTATAAACTGTCAATTGTTTGATAGTTACACTTTAGACTATAAATCCTTATCCTAGATAGGATGGATGATTTCTAGGGCTTGGATAAGCCAAAATCGTCCATAGGGTTATCTATGGAATGGATTTGGATAGCCTAAAGAGAAGATTATCCAATTAGGGTTTAGGTTGTAACCCTTAAGGAGTCTACAAGTATAAATAGACCCTAGGGGTGAGGGAATTCGACACTCAACCTAAAGCAAGGAACCTCTGGACGAATTCCTCCCCTCTCCTCTCTCCTAAATCATCTTGCTTGTTATTGGTGTTTGTAAGCCATTAGAGGAGTGACATTTGTGACTCTAGAAGCTCCAAGACAACAAGATCAACAAGGAACTCAAAGGTATGATTCTAGATCTGTTTCAATGTTGTTATTTATCCTAATTAGCTATTAGAAGTCTTGGATTCAAAGCATGTTTAATTAGAAAGCCTAGATCCGAGCAATAGGGTTTTGCATGCGCACATAGGAAAGTTCTTATGGCTAAAACCCATCAATAACTGGGGTTGAACTCTAACTCTTTTGGAACGTCTAAGAGGTAAGGACTCATCAATCGGTTCAACCGGAGTTTCCTCCTCGGGTTGAGGGCCAGTGGTAGAGGTTCCTTCATCTATCGACTCTTGAATCTCTTCAAGCTCGATTTTCCTCACACTGTCTCCTTGGCATATGAGTTCTCGCTCTCGGAAAACTCCTCTCCTCTCAACAAAGACAACATTGTCCTTTGGTCTATAGAAGAGATATCCAAAGGATTTCTGCGAGTAACCGATGAAAATACATCGCTCACTACGGGGTTCGAGTTTGTCGTGAGTATCTCGTCTTACGAAAGCCTCGCAACCCTAAACCTTGATATGTGCTAACGAGGGAGCTTTCCCTGTCCACATCTCGTGAGGTGTTTTGGTAACCTTCTTAGTAGGGACTTGGTTAAGGATATGGGCGGTAGTCTCTAAGGCATACCCCCAGAATGAGATAGATAGCGAAGCACGACTCATCATAGAGCGAACCATGTCTAATAAGGTTCGATTACGCCTTTCTGCCACACCATTCAATTGCGGTGTCCTAGGTGGCGTCAATTGTGAAACTATTCCACACTCCTTGAGATAATCGTGGAATTCAAGACTTAGGTACTCTCCTCCTCGATCGGATCGAAGCATCTTGATTTTCCTGCCCAATTGATTCTCCACTTCATTCTTGAACTCTTTGAACTTTTCAAAGGTTTCTTACTTTTGCTTCATTAAATAGAAATACCCATATCTACTATAATCATCGATAAAAGTCACATAGAAGCGGTTCCCATCCTTTGTGGTTGATCTAAATGGTCCACATACATCGGTATGTATTAGGTCCAATAAACCCTTACCCCTTCCACATGTACTAGTGAAGGGTGACTTAGTTATCTTTCCAAGTAAACAAGATTCGCACGTGTCATGTTCCCTAAGGTCGAATGACTCCAACACACCATCCTTTTGGAGTAGGGCTATGCGCTTCTTGCTGACATGTCCTAGACGACAATGCCACAAGGATGCTCTATCCATACAATTGGAAGAATCCATGCGTAAAACATCATTTCCTAGGTTATCTACAATCATAACAGTTTCATAAATTCCATTACATGGTATTGCTTCAAAATATAAGACACCATTTAGATAAGCACAAATAGAACCATTATCATTATTAAAAGAAAATCTAAATCCTTGTCTAAACAAACCATGAAATGAAATGATGTTTCTTGCCGTTTCTGGCGAATAGCAACAATTGTTCAAATCTAAAGATAAACCATTCCTAAGCACTAGAGAATACACTCCAATCTTGGTCACAGGTGACGATTTTCTGTTCCCCATGATTAGATTTATTCTTCCATGCTCCACATCCCTATTTCTTCTTAGTCCCTGCAATTCAGAACAAATGTGGTAACCACACCCGGTATCGAGGACCGAAGAAATAGCATGATATGAATCATTAGATTTAATTGTGTATATACCTACGAAAGATGGCTTGATCTTTCCTTCCTTGATAGCTTGCAGGTACTCTGGGTAGCTTCTCTTCCAATGCCCTATTTTGTGGCAATGGTGGCACTTTGCCTCCTTTGGGTTAGAAGTAGGCTTAGCGGGATCAACTTTTGTCCCACTAGAGGAGGAACCATCTCGGGACTTTCCCTTACGGTCGCTCTTAGACGGAGCCTTCCTCTTCTTGCCTCTTCCTTGCCCAATGACCAAAACAGGAGCAGCGGGTGGATTGGGAGTAGGTGCAATGGACTTGTCCTTGAGATTGCTCTCAGCAACCCTAAGGAGACCTTGGAGCTTACTTAGGGTGACCTCTTCTTTGTTCATGTGGTAGGTCATCCTAAATTGGTTGTAACACGGAGGAAATGAGTGAAGCACCATGTTGATTGCCAAGTCTTCCCTAAAGTCAACATTTAACTTGCGAAGACGATCGACATACCTTTGCATCTTTTGCAGGTGCACGGTTAGAGATTCACCATGACCCATCTTAGCGGAGATCATGTTAGTGAAGATCCCGTAACGTTCTTGCCTAGTGTTTTGGTGGTATCTCTCCAACAAGTCTTGGTGCATTTCATAATGGCTATCATGATGCAATGAACCTTCGTTGCATCACGCTCATCAGTTTCAAAAGCGGTGATTTCAGCCGGAGTAGCGATTTCAGGATTGATTTTCTCGAGCTTTTCATCGAGGACATACTCCTTGTCCTTGTAGCGAGCAATGGTGCGAATGTATTTTATCCATTCGCTAAAGTTCGTTCCATCGAAAGTCACCTTTTGGCAAAGGCTCATCAATGTGAACGAGCTTGCAGCAGCGTTGTTCGCGTTCGACATCTACAAATAGAAAGGACAAAGATAGATTAGAATTCGGATCTCTAATTATCACCCAATAAGAAAATTAGGGCTAGGATCCAACAACAATATTTACATATTAGAAAAGGGATGCTGTAATCTAACATGCAAACAATTTGAAGGTAAGTGAATGACGATTCACTAATTCTCCACCATGAAAACATAACTTTAAGTTCTAAATGTATTGAGAATTCCTAGGTTTGGATGAGATTCATTGAAACTTTTCAATGGCATGTTTAAATCTCGATATGCCCCTCTCGTTTATGACTGGGATACCGAGGATCACAAAGTGGGTGTGAATTACCATGCAAATTCACATGGTGCCTTCATTGTAACAATCACCTATTCGACGTGCCGGTAAACCACACACGCTCCATCGAATTATGATAAACAATGAATCACCCTTTGCCACCTTTGCTTAGAACCAATTAGTATGTCGGTAAACCACACACGCTCCACTAATTTCATGGGATTGCATTAATTCACTTTTCCTAAAGTAACTAGGATTGGGAATTTTGAAAAACATGTAGTTACTTTGTATTTCATATTATACTTTTAATGAGGAGATGAGGTTGCCCTATCCTACCTGTTCGGCTAACGACCCTTCACCGATCAAGCAAGCAGTGGGTGTGAGTGTACACCCATTGAGCGTCATTTTATAGGCAGCAACCTTATACCCACCTTATAGACCGGCTTCGTGAATGAGGCCTACTAACGGTAAGACTAGCATTTTAGTTATATATATATATATATATATATATATATATATATATATATATATATATATATTAATTTTGTAATATTATATTAGTATAGGGTTGAATTTTAAACTTGTAAAATTCTAGGGTTTGAAATTTAAATTGTCCAAATTAAACTTTTAATCACAAAATATAAATTTCAAAACTTGAGGGTAGGTTTTAAACTTTTCATAAGGAATCCTAATCCCTTCATGATAACCCTTTGGACTTGTAAGCCTCCTAGGGTTTTACCTTTAAACCCTAATTGGATAACTTAAGCCCTAAGGAATCCTAATCCCTTCATGATAACCCTTTGGACGGATTTTAGGTCTATCCTAAGCCATAAAATCGTCCACCATATTATCCATAAGGAATTATAGCCTAAAGTATAACTATCACACATTTGACAGTTTAAGCCCTTCTATTTAATTAATCTCTTTAAGTCACCAAATTAATTCCTAATTAATTTATGACTTATATTAATCAAATAATATTATTGTACCATATAATATTTCAACTCTCATTGTAAATTATCCTATCATGTTGCTATGGTGAAGGCAACCCAAAAGGACCATGCTCAATCGGGTCAAGTACTTACTTAATATAGTTGCAACCTTAGACACTATTCCAACAAGAACTTCATATAGCTTTACAAATTTCGTAACAACATTGGCTATTATGTCAATTTTCTGATTAAGGGAAGAAAAGTCTTGTTGAACAACATCTATCTCCTTGCTCATATCATCTCGAAGTTCTTGAAGTTTGAAGTTCACATCCTCCCTAACCTTCTTGACATCTTGAATGAACAAGATGTGACGTTCGTTTGCAACATCCTTCAAATCCCTGAGATCTAAAGAGAACGTAGATAATTGATTCTTGACACGTTTTTCATTATTTCAATCCACATCATAAATGGCATCATGAAGACAGCCTTCTTGTCATTTGAGCATCATATCAACTTCCAGGCATGATACCAAATGTTTCAGTCCTCCATTGGCTTGAATTTGTAATAAAGAATTAAGCTTCCAATTCAAGATTTTGACTTGTTTTCCTATAAGAATCATAGTGTCTGGAATTTACTCTTCTTCTGTATCAAACTGAATGTCTCCAAAAGTAACAAAAAAAACATTCTCATCATCATCCGATGAAGTATGAGCTTCTTCAAGAGTAACCGGGGTTCAGTAGATTGTGAAGAAAATAAGGAAGTAATTGGTTGATCAAGAATGTTATCAAAAGTGGGTGAATGGGTATCAAGTTAAATGGTAACAAATGGAGGTAAAGTGGTTGAAGTGTCAATGGTTGAAGTTTCGAAGAGAGAAGAAACAATAATAGGTGTACCTGAGGCTGGGAAGTTTTGACATTGGACACCATAGGAAGAGAAACAATGATTGGTTCAGTCTGTGACAATTTCAAAGAGATAACTGTCATTTCGACATTTGAAGTATCTTGACATGTTGTCACCAGAGGATCCTGAATGAAGTCTTCTTTTGAAGATTCGTCAGTATTCACCAACTTTCAAAGACTCTATTTTTGGTTGTTGGAAATGTGTTTGGCCATGTCTTCAGCATTTCGTTTCTTTGATGATGGGGAAACAGGAAGTGGAACTTTGCAAAGAACAACACATTTTATTGTATTGCGAATCATGGATGGAGAAAAGGTAGGAGACCTGTCAGAAGAACTTTGTGACATATGTGCCATCTTCTTAATTTTCTTGAACTCACCAGTCTTCAAAGGAACCACTTCTTTTAAAGGTTTTACAATCTCTGGTTCAATATGTTTTTCCTCAACCTTTGAAACAGCAACTTCGTCATTTTTATTCTTCTATGGAGACTTAGAACTTTTCTTCTCCGGAATTGGTTTTGACGAACTGCCCTCTACCTTCTTTGATCGTTTAGACTTTTTAGAGGAACCCTCATCAGATCGAGGTAATAGAACACCAATCTCGATTTATGTTTTAATTGTCTTCAAGTAAGATTTTAAAACCAAATTCAAAGACCTTTTTTAGCATACCATCTGGAATTCTAGCAACATTTGGAAATACAGTAGCATTATCTTCAACTGTCTTTAGAAAATTATACTTCATAAACTCAGTTGTTTCCTCATCATTGGGTACCAAAATCCCTTTCTTCTCATACGCAAAACTTAAGATGAACTTCAGTATCTCGTATAGGAAATCCTATCAACCATATTTGTATTTTCCACACTTTTCAGAAACTCCTTCCACATCTATTTAGCATAATCCACAACAACATCATAATAAATCCCAACAACCATGGCATAAACGTCCAATCCCCCTTTATCTAAACCTACACTTCGCCCTATGAGACATCGAAGGTATATTCCAAAAAGAAAATTGCATATACAAGGGAGACATGACTTCTTGAAGCCACTGATCTTGGTGAGAGTAGGTTGATAACCCATCTCGTTGAACACTTGCAGAACTTGATTAGTTATAACTTTGTAGAAGGGAGGTGAAATGGGATTTTCCAGGATTTGACAAAAAAAGTTTCTTAGACAATCGAAACTTCTTCTCGGTGATTAGATTGAGGGTGATTACATCCAAAGTTATGTTGTATGTAGCCGTTGAACCTGCAAGTGATAGCCAAGACACTGGAACAGCAAAGAAACTTAACATAGTTGTCTTCAGAACAGAGTGTTGTAAAGCGACTATCAATATCTTTAACTCTTCCGGATAGACTGAGACATCACTGTCGACTTGATAATTTGTGTTTTGGATCTTCATGATGGTTTGTGAAGAAACATCTTCTATGGTTTGAGATGGAGCATCAATAGTAGCAGGATTAGCCATGATTAGGGTTTGAAGATGAATGATGAAGATAAAGAATTCTTTTTGCGATTTGGGAATTTTCAGAAAACATAAACGTATAATGAACCCGTAAAACCCTTTTTATAGGTGACCCTTGGATTTGAATTTCAAGCGGGATCACCATTAAATGAGATCTGATGTGGCACCTTGAAAATCGTGCCCACACGCTGATAAAATTGCCTGGAAACTTTCCCCAATGAAATGTTAACCGTCAAAAACCTTCTGGATGGAGGTTACGCTCTTTTACTTTTGGGTTGTATAGTGAAGTCATATGCCAGACTTGCGAAATCATCATCCTGAGTTGGTAATACTCAGAACTTCAAGGATTCGTGAGTACAGTGTGTCAAGAAAAAATATAAGAAGAAAATAAAGAAAATTTCAGATCTGTGATGTCCAACAATTAAGCTTTCGACATAAAAGCAAATAAATCCCGGGCAAAGATTGTTTCGTTATTCATCAAGAGAGATTACTAACAGTTGGTGTGGTTTCCTATGAATTACAATCAAATACTTGTAAAGAAGTATTGAAGGGCCTCTTTTTAAAATGGCTTTAAAGGTAGCTCAACAATTTGTTACAACGCACTACAAAACATAAGAGTGTCATTTTGTAAACAAAATTACCTGTTTGACTAGTGTAGTCAGTGACAAGTAGGCTTTGGAAAAAAATTAACTGACTCAAAGAAAAAATAATACTCATATGGAAATCATATTCAACAAAACAAAATATCATTTGGATCTTGTTGGGAAGCAAATGTCGTGGGTTTTGAACATTTGATCAAGACTACTTAAAACAATTGAATATGAATTGGAGTATCGAAGGTTGGTACAGAAACAAATGTTTTGTCAAATATGGAACAATGCTCCTCGTCAATTCCTTAAATGGTTCGATATTTAGGGTTTCTATTTCATCACATTCTGATGATGTTAGATCATTAACACAGAATGTTGATATATCTAAATCCTAATTGGTTTGACTAGAGATCTCTTGGACATATGTCATTGTGTGTGGAAATGTAAGAACTTTAGGATGAAAAAGATTGGTTAAAGAATTTTGAATGTACTACTGCTATTTGTTGGACCAAGCAGATTACTCTAAACTCATTTGAGTAGAGTATGATAGCTCATGGACTAATGTGAATATAGCATGGTTGGGTAGAAATTTCAATGATGAAAACTTCATTAAGGGTTCGAAATCACACATTGAGTCAAAGGAGGCTTGGGTTGACATGTTGCAGCATGCTTCTAGGGACACCCTAACTAGCACAAGGTTTTTCAAAAATGTACCTGACCCTAGAACTGCAAGCATAAATCTACAATGATCTTCACTTTAAGCTGTAAGAACAACTAGAAAAACAACCAACAAATAGACAAGAAAATCTTTTTGGAGTTAAAAATTTTTCTTTCCCAAAAATTAAAGACAAAACAAAAATAAAATCTTTTTGATATTTTTGATTTTTCGAAAATGAAAGATAAAACAAAAGTAAAATCTTTTTTGTATTTTTGATTTTTCGAAAACAAAAAAAGTTCGACAATAAGAAAAGTAAATATACCAAACTTGCGAAGATTTTTCATTTTGTCCATTTACCAAAATGTCAAAAGTGAAGCATATCGAAGCGTTCACTATGAACAGTAATCATTGACTATGACATTTGTCCTCCTTTTTCACCTTATCATTCTTTCGAATCATATCTTGGAACTGAACCTCCTTCAATCATTCCCAATCCTGCTAAAATTCAAACAAACGTTTTTCACTAAGTGGTTTTGTGAAAATATCAGCAAGTTGATCACTTGTTTTCACAAAATGAACTTTGATTTTGCCATCCTCAACATGATCTTTTATAAAATGATATCGAAGAGCAAAATGCTTAGTTTTAAAATGTTGCACAGGATCGTGACAAATGCGTATAGCACTTTGAAAATCACAATATAAAGGAATTTCCTTCATATTGATTGCATAATCTCGCAATTGGCTTTGAATCCAAATAATTTGAGAAAAACAAGCTGTAGCAGCTACATATTCTGCTTCTGTCGTTGAAATCGAAACGCATGTTTGCTTCTTTGATTGCCGGCGCACAAGTTTCCCATCAAGTAATTGACATCCACCACTTGTGCTTTTTCTATCAAGATTGCAACCCCCTAAATCCGCATCTGAAAATGTTTGAATAAAGAATTGTGATTTCGAAGAATACCACAATCCTAACGAAATAGAGCCTTTAAGATATCTAAAAATATTCTTCACAGTTGTTAAATAAGATTCTCTTGGATTTTATTGATATCTAGTACAATTACAAACAAAAGACATAATATCAGGTCGACTTGATGTAAGATAAAGTAATGAATCTATCATGCTTTTGTATAAAGTAAGATCAACAGCAGGTTTATCTAACGAAGGTGTGAGCCTTATTTCAAGCAGATTTTTTGTGTATTTTTCTTGATTTATAAAAATTCCTTCTCTGCTTTGACAAATATTTAATCCAAGAAAGTTGTTAATTTTTCCGTCAAGCTCATTTCGAATTTGCTCTTCATTAATTCTTCGAATTTACTAGACAAACCAGGGTCAGTAGAGCCAAAAATAATATCATCAACATAAATATGAACAAGCATTATATTATTTCCAACCTTCTTTCTAAAAAGAGTAGATCAACAAATCCTTGCTTAAATTTTGAAAGTTTCAAAAAGTTGGCTAAGGTTGCATACCATGCTCTTGGTTCATTTTTTAATACATAAATAGCTTTATCTATTATATAACAATGATCAGGAAATTCATCATTTATAAAACCTGGAGGTTGTTCCACATATATACAGTTTCTTAAAGTTCTCCGTTCAGAAATTCACATTGGACATCCATTTGATATACGTCCAAGTCTTTATGAGATGCATAGTCTAAAAATATTCGAACAGCTTCGAGTCTTGCGACATGGCATAGGTTTTTTCATAATTGATACCTTCTTATTGTGAATAGCCTTTTACAACAAGCCTAGCTTTATTTCAAACAATATTACCATCTTTGTTGGTTTTATTTTTGAAAATCCATTTTAACCCGATAATAGAAACATCTTTTGGTTTAGGAATTAATCTCCAAACCTTGTTTCTTTCAAATTCAGCCAATTCAGATTGAATTGCAACATCCCAATCTGAGTGTTTCATTGCAGCCTTAACTGACTTTGGTTCAATTTTAGAAATAAAAACATTAAACATGCAAAACTCTTTATGAGTATTGGGTACCTTATTCTTCGCACGTATTAGAGTTCTTGTCAACACTCCTTCATGTGGATTTCCTATCACTTGTTCTTTAGGATTATTTTTAACCGATTTATCCATTGGAGGATATGTTGGATCAAAATCTAATGGTCCATCCTCGAACATTTCTTCAGTTTTAGAACCTGCAACAAAAACATTATTATTTAGATCATGAAAAGTCTCATTTTGATTATTATTATTTAACATATGTTGCCCCCATCAACAAATTCAGTTGCAGTTTGCTCTCTCTCAACAAATTCATTTGCAGTTTGCTCCCCCTTAACACCATCATTCACTCTTCTATTCTCCCCCTCGAAAGAATGCTACCTTTCAACATGAAAATTCAAATGTAAGTGTTGCCCCTCCACTTCATCATTTAGCATGATTTTGCTATTTCGAGAAGAAGGTGATGTCAAGATATCAGCAACGGTATCTGAAGTAAATGTCGGACACTCAGAATGCTTTGATGATTCTGGAAGTTGATTATCTTGAGCATTGATTTCAGCATCCACAGCCCTATCTGGTTCACCAAAACTCAAATCATAATCAAAATCAGACGAACTAAGACTTTCAGATTCATCATTTGATTCAATAATGATTGATTGTTGTTCGAATCTCTTTTCAACTTGTTTGATATAATAATCATCAAATGTAATATTGAATGTTTCTTCAATTTTCCGTGTCCGCCTATTCAACACTCGATATGCAACCGAATTAAGGGAATTACCCAAGAAAATTCACTCGTCATCTTTGGGCTGAAATTTTGAAAGATTATCCTTGAGATTCATGATAAAACACCTGCAGCCAAAAACATGAAAGAATTTGACATTAGGTTTTCGATTATTGATAATTTCATAAGGAGTTATGTTGAAACATCTATGAGTAAAAGATTTGTACTGAGTAAAACATGTTGTAGAGACTGCTTCAGCTATAGATATTAAGGAAGGTTCGCATAAATGAGCATTGTTCGAGCGGCTTCGAAAAGTGAACGATTTTGCCTTTCAACAACACCATTTTGTTATGGTGTGTATGGTGAAGAAAATTTATGTGAAATCCCCTTGTCAACTAAAAACGAATCAAGAACCTTGTTCTTAAATTCTAAACCATTATCACTATTGAATTTTCGAACTTTCTTCTTCAAGCTTGTTTCCATCTTTTTGATAAAATCAATCATTATTTGAGCTACTTCTAATTTTATCCAGAGAAAATAAACTCATGTAAATCGAGAAAAATTATCAACAATGACTAAAATGTACCTCTTCTTGCTGACAGTTTCAACTATCGATGGTCCACATAAGTCAACATGTAGTAATTCCAATGGTTCAACAATCTTCGAATCCATGATACTTGAATGACCTTGCTTATGTCATATCCCTTGTTCACAAGCTACATACAAGGTATCATTATCAAACTTTAACACATGTAAAACTCTTACCAGATCTTGAACCACCAATTTGTTCAAATTTCGAAAGTCCAAATGTGAAAGCATTTGATGCCAAAGCCAGTTGATATCTGATGAAGCTTTCGAGAGTAAGCATACTAAGAGTTTCCAAACAATAGGATTGATGTCATAGTAAACATGTCGCCTTTTCTTTTGGATTTGAGCAAAACTTCTTTTGTATGGACATTTGAAATTTGTTTCCTTCTTCATTGAACACAACTTGATTACCCGTGCCCAAAACAAGTTGCGAAACACTAATCAAATTATGTTAAAGACCTTCGACACAAGCAACTCGATTCACAGTAAACTAACCTTTCATGACTTTACCATAACCCTTTACTTGACACAATTGATTGTTACCAAATTTCACAACACCAACATTTTTGCAAACTTCGATAATCACATAAGTTCTCTTTCCTTCCATTCATGTGACAAGAGCAACCACTATCGATATACCATTTTTCATCATATTGTTCATCACATAAAACCTGCAATCAGTGAAAAAGTTTAGGTACCCAATGTTGTTTGGGTCCTTTATGATTAGTTTGAAACACATTGTGAAATGAAGATCCTAAAATCCAATTACGAACTTTTGATTTAACACTTTCAATTAAGTCCACTTCATTTGGTAAAGGCTCGGAAATATAATTTTTTGAATGTTTAGGACTTTCACTAACTTTCTCCTTTGGCTTCTCAGATTGTAACTTTGTTTCTTTTTCTTTCGAAATAGGACACCATGCATTAACTAATGATATCAAATCTTTTGAAGATGAACTAACATTTGACATTTTGTTTAAATATTATTCATAAGCATTTTTCATTTGTTGTTGAGAGTAATGTCCTGTTTGATAGCACTTTCCTTTGGCTTCAAGCCACTGATCAATATTTTGTATACTTGACCTTCCCTTGGTATAAGAAAATTTAAAATCATGTTTTGCCGGGGATTGGAAAATTTTGGTTGTCATGTTGTAAACATGACATTTTGTTTTAATTGAACAATATCAACCTTTTGTGATTCAACTTTTGACTCAAAACTCTGTTGTAACTTTTTCAATGAAAATGAATTAGGTCTAGATGAAAATGATTCTGAAAAACTATTGTTGAAAGATGATGTTCGATTCTTAAACTGAGGTTTCCTCAAAAATGATGAATTTTTTGAGTGTGAAACTTTATTGTCATAAGATATGTGATTTCGACTTCATGACAAAAGCTTACTTTCTTGATTTTGTAATTTCAAAACATCAGGTGATGAAGTGGATTGAGACAAATTATTTTTAGAAAAAGTTGAATTTTTCATTATGACTGAACTTGATGAAGACTTCGTCTTAACAGGTTCATACATATTCTTTGCAGTGTTTTTCATTTGCAAATCATTTTGTTTCTTTCGACTCTCAATAACTTGCCAAAAAAATATCTTCCTTACCTGTCTCTTTAAAATTCCATTTTCCTTCGAAAATTGATCAATCTTTTGCTTAAATTCTTTTGAATTTAATTTCACATTTTGTGACTTAACTTCTAATGGATTTTCAACAGCTTTTGAAATTGTTGATTTTTCAACCCATTTTCTTTGAGGTTTTTGTCTTTGAAAAACATAGGAATTATGTGTTAGATTATTTTCAACAACACTTTGATTAGAGAAAAAAATCATCTTTTGAAGTTTGCTTATTATCTTCATATATTAATTTGTTAAATTCGGGTTTGATATTTTCAACATTTCTAGAAGTGGAAAATACTTGATTTGGAAATATTACATCATCTGTGCACTTGAAATTTGGATACACAACCGTATTCATTTCCAAATAATGTGCAACTTTTTCTTTCAAGACTTTGTCGAAATGTTCCATTTCAGCATACACATCATCAACAATAATTCTTGGCTAACGAATCATTACAGTTTTCTTTCCCTTTACTCAAACATGTGACATTAATGACATATATCTGAGAACAATCGGCATCTTAATTTCACTGATTTCGCTAAAATTGTCAGTATTATCTTCAATATCAGCAAAATTAGATTGATTGCCGGATTTTGAATTCTCAGTCCTTTTTAAAATTTGAATTTGTTCGTTTTTGGTTAAGGTATCATTCACATTGTTAACTATCCAGACATTGATCAATTTTGACAATTCCAAATGCATATCGATTATCAGGAACTTTATCAAAATCTGATATATTCTTTTCGCAGTCATAAGAAGTTTCGTCAACTTTTTCTCTTTCGAAAACTAAGAATGGTAGCAACTTCCTATGTTGTTCTTACAAATTTCACACGAATGATGTAATTCAGTTAATTTTCCATAAACTCTCTTAGTGGTATTACAATAGATGTTCCTCTGTTTCAAAAGAATCTCATTATCAGAGCTAATATTATCCCTATCTACCATAATATTAATTATCTGTAGCTCTAAACAATCTATCTTAGACTTCTTTGTTTCCAAGATTCTTTGAGTTTCTAGTAACTGAATACTTGCTTTTTTAGCTTCTTTGCTAGCAGAAATAACAAGATTATTCACATATGTAACAGAAGCATCAAACTCAGTTAATAAGAATCATATGCAGATGAAGGAATATTAAACAATTGAAGTAAAGAATGTACCTTGGCAATCATTGGTGCAGTATCTCCTAACTTCGAAATGAAACACCTGCCTTTCACATTCTCTTCTTCGACTTCTTCATACCTAGCATACATGGCCTCATGGGTTGGATTCCTCATCTCTTCATCATCAAACCCTAATGACCATATTTGATATGCCCCCTCATCTTCTTCTTCTCCTCTAGCTACAAGTGAAAGATTTTTTTGACTTTTTCCTAACTTCTTCCAGCTTCTCAGAGTAATAAGCCTCATCCTTCACTTTGTTCTTCTTTCTTTCTCAGCATACAGTCATGTGCCATGTGGTTTTCTCCATGACAATAATGACAATATATACCTGAGTCACCCTTCAACTTCTTCTCTTGTTTTGAATCCTCAACTTTTACCTCTTTCTTCTCAAACCTCTCATCCCCATTTCCTTTCCCATAATAGCTTTCTTTCATTTCTCCATACTTCGTCTTCGCATTAAAGGGCTTCTTGTAAAACTTCTTTACTTTGTTGTTGGAGTAGAATGCAACAACTTCATCGTCTAAATTGACAATAAGACCTTCATCTTCAAAACATTCATTCTCAACAACTTCCTTATTTTCTCTACCACTAACCTTCAAAACTAGAGCCAATGGACCACCCAAACTGATTTTTGACTCTTCTTCCATCTCGTTCACTTCAGTTTCATGAGTTTTTAGCTGATTTTAAACATCATTCAGAATAGGAAAATCGAAACCATGTTGTGTCTTAATCATCAAGCTTACATTCCTCCATTCTTTTCTAACCCCCATTACAAACATAATGTTGTATTCCATGTTGGTCATTTTGATTCCAGACCTTGTGTGCTGGTAGATCAACTCGTTCAGACGATCATAATACATTTCAATTGTTTCTCCATCTTTCTGCTTGAATTCTCCTAATTGAATTAGACATTGTTTTACAGAACTGATTTTGGTTTTCTCACTCCCCTGGTATTTCTCCTTCAAAGTATTCCAAATCTCTTTTGAAGTTGTGCAAGAACAAACATGATTGTACACTATTGGAGGAAGAGCACCACGAAGCTCTTTCATGCGTTTCTTCTCGTTTTTCTTTAACCTTTCACTTTGTTCAGTTACGCTTGGAGTTAATGATGATGTACCAATTCTTTCAACATATGACGGTTGAATTACATCATCAGTAATGCATTTACATAGTTCCTCATCTATGTCATTAAAGTAATCTTGCATCTATCAGCCCACTGATCGTAATATTCTGGAATTTGCATTGGAATCTTCATAGATGATCCAAGGATATGCGAATACAAATTTCATTGTGTTTATGTTAAAATTCGACATGGACATGCAGATGAATTCTTAGAAAAACTTTAGGAATTTCAGAATTAGCGGATGAATTGAACAAAAATAAAAAGAAGAACACTCGATTAAAAACTTAGTTGAAGAATCGAACAGTGATTGAAAATCCTGTTTTACACAAAATGAAAAGCAGATCGCACAAAGATGATTTCTACTCTGATACCAATTGTAGAAACGATTTAATCAAGTATAAAAGAAATCAGAGTAATCAAATTATATAAACATAAGGAGTAAATAAGATATGTTTTATAGCTCAACTATACTTTCGCATACACAGAGAATGTCATAGACAAAAAGCCTTGAAAAGTTCTATCTATCCTTGAGTACAACTCCTATCTATATAAGAATCTGAAAGTATACAAAAAGTACTGAGGACTAAACATCAAACTTCAAAACACAAACTGCCTTAGTAAATAGATAAAAGACTTTCGAAACTGCTAATATAAACTTCGACACATTACAACATATTCGACACTAACAATGTGTAATTTCATGGGTTAGCATAGAAATTCACATTTTTCCTAAGGTAACTAAGAATGGATTTTAGAAAAATTTTAATTACTTTATGTCATTATATTTATTAATGATATTATGTTCTATCAAATACGTACGACTAACAACCCTCCACCACACAGGAGAGCGGTGGGTAAGAGCGGATACTCATTCATGATTCAAGCGTACTAGTGATTTGACTGACTATTCTTATACGTAATATATATATATATATATATATATATATATATATATATATATATATATATATAACTTTTAATTATAAATACATAGTATAAGGTGTATTACAAAGCATTTTAAAATACTAGGTTTAAATCTCTATATATATATATATATATATATATATATATATATATATATATATATATATATATATATATATATATATATATAACTTTTTTTATATATATATACATGGTATTAGGTGTAATACAAAGCTTTTTAAAATAATAGGTTTAAATCTTAAATTTCAAAAAGTAAACTACTTTTAAAATTAAAATTAAACAAATTGATTTAATAATTATCTATTAATTAAACATATAATTAATTATATTAAACCATATAAGGATTATCTAATTAAATAAATCAAATAAATTAATCCTAATCCATACCCCAAATTTTTGAAAATATGGGTAGTGATTTATCCAATTTTATAATTATCCTATGTAAACAGATAAACTGATAATTACCAAAAATAAGAAAACCCTAGCAACACATACTAATTTTCGAAAATTGCATGCTTGGGAAGGAAGGTAATAATTTCAATTCTTACCTTAAATTTCAAAATATTGACGGGCAAGAAATCCTAGCTAAAATCGAAAATTTGAGAGGCAAGGTAAGGGTTTCATCCCTTACCAAATTTTCGAAACTTAGGGTCCAAGAAACCCTAATTTCGAAATCCTTAGCTTAAAGTGTTTAATTGCCATAAGCCTTAATTTGATCAATTCAAGAATTATAACCATTCAATAGAAAACAATCCTAATGCTCTGAAACCACTAATGGGTTTTATGCAAAACAAACAAAACTTAAACTCTTAAGTCTGCATGCAACCTTAATAAGGATCTCTGTTATCTCTATTGAACCTATAACTGTGAGCATCAAAATAAGAACCCTAGGAACCCTAGTGTATATTAAAAAAATCAAATATAAGTTAGTTTTTACATATTTTTTAGTTATTGTAGTAAATAACTAATCAAAAACCTTCTTGAAAAACTCATGGAAGCAAGCACCACAAATGTCGTGCCTCTAATGGTTCACATCCCAACTAGCAAGAGGAAAACTATAGAGAGATGAGAAGAGGGAGAAGATTTTGTCCAAGACTATTATAGGGAAGATATCGAGAAAATATGGGGCTAGGGAGACCTGTATATAGTTGAGTTAGCTTGGTGCCAAAGCAAGGGTTTAAGGAGGAAACCCTAATCCATTTGCTTAGTGACCAATCAGCCCATTCCCTTCTTTATGAAAGGGCTTGGACGAAATTCCTTGGGCTTTCCCAAATGATTTTCATCCATCTCATCAAATGAGGTCCATGGGCTCATTCCTTAACTTTTAACAAATAACCAAAGAAACCTTGCACCTTTAATTAATCTAATTAACCCCAAAATTAATTCCATCTGATTTCTGATTAATTATTAATTAAATAATATTATTTCCAATTAATATATTATTCTCATAATATATCAACAATCTATTTATTTTGATTTCAAACTAATTTATTAACCATATATTAAGTTAATAAATCATTCTCTCTTTCTATGAGTTATCCTATTCAATTGTCAGGTTTGATGACAACCCAAAAGGATTGTGCTACTCTCAATTCAAGTTTATACCAATTATAGTTATGAGCTGCTACACCCAATCCAACTTGTGGAATCAGTACATTTGACAACTATAGGTAGGAACTCAGGAATCATGGATTGGAACTAGTACGAAGTCTCAGGAAGGAGCGACAGTGGTGAGAAAGGGGTATCTGAATATTTGCGGTTCAGAATGTCTCCCATAAAAGTTAGATTTTGCAACTCCTTCAAGCGACGAACAACAGGTTTCGGAAACATGCTTCTGAGGCCTGGTGCTTTGGACCATGATGACAAAAATTATGAGCCATCCGTTCATTTCCTTCAAGAATATCAATTAAATGATGTAAAGCATCAATTTTTTCATTAAGACGTTTGTTATCAGAAACTAATACATTGCTTTAACAAAAATTGATTTCACATTTGTCTTTTAAAATGATACATTCATCTTAAGACATTACAAGCTCTCTTTCTAGTGATTATATCTTAAGCTTTTGATCTTCAAATCATAATCTAAGGCAAGTAAGTTCACTCACCATCTTCCTACTTACTTCTATGGCTGACTCATAGGCTTTATCGATGTTGGTCATATCCGATCACATATGGGTTAGATATGGTTAACAAAGAGATAAATCAAAATTGTTTTTAGTGATTATATATTTTACCTATTGAACGGTGCTCCTACCTAGTGGATCATTGGTTACCATGTAGCAAAACTTTGGCTCAGCATCTTCATCGTCTCCTTCTGAACCTAATGACTAGTAGCCTTCATCACATTCGATCGACTATCTTGCCATAAGACATATATTCCTTCCAGTTCTCACTTCATCCTCATCTTAAGAAGACTAGTAGCCTTCAATATCTTTTAACACAGTAGTAACAAAATCTTTCTCGCTTGTTGCCAGCTCTTGAGCTCTATGAGCATAGTATGCATAATCTTTAAGCTTCGGTTTCTGAGAAGTTTCAGCCAAACAGTCTTTAGAAAAATGCTTAGCATGTCCACACTTATGACAAACTATTTTGGGTTTGTCTAACTTTGGAATTTCATGGGATTCTAAGGGGTGACTTGATGAGGAGATGTTGGGTTTGTAAGCAGGTGGGCTCTTTGAAGGTTTAGGGAATGGTTGATGATTATTTTATTGAGGGGCTTAGAATATGTTTTCATAAGGTTTATGATTGGGATTCCATGGACGCTTGTATTTCATAAACAATAGTGAAAACTCATATTGGAAGAAAATTTCAAACTCGACTAGATCGAGATCAAGATTTTTTGAATGGTTCGGAACAAGTGGAGTAGATGGAGTAGGAAATGTTGGTTGAACAGACGAAACGTGTGGGATAGTTCTAAAGGGATCTGACATGGATAGGTTTGGAATGAATGTATTAACACAACTAACCAAAGAAATAGGACCTCCTGACTTTTCTCTTAACGTTTGTGAAACATTAGATTTATGGCCTTGTAGTTCTTCAAATAGTTGATAAACTTTCAGCTTCTTCAGAGATCCATTATGCTGAAGACACGACTTGAAATTTCCCCAACCTTTTCCGAGGCTACTAATAAACATCAGATTGTACTCAAGAGGAGTTCTGTTTATTCCATGTGCTTTCATGTTGTTCACAACAATTTGGTATCTATTTGAAGCCGAGACTACGATTTTACCTAGAGTAATGGTGAAGGTATCAAAATCATTTACCATAGAAGATAGGCGTTTATCTTTCATATTCTCGAAACCTTCGAACAGGTTTGAAGAGTGTCTCAAATATTTTTTCTATATTTTCACAACTTAATGTGCTCAAAGAGAGACAGAGGAACACCAAACACCATTTTGTAAAATGCAATTTGGTCAGCATGCAACTTTTCGATGTCTGCAACAGTAAGAGGTGTCGGATGTTGTTCTTTTTAGCCCATTAGAGATACAGGAGCATCTCTCACCATTTGTCTAACCGAAACATGAGGACCTTCTTTCAAAGACCTCCATATTTCTTGACCTTTCTCCTTTCCAAGTAAAAAAATTTCCATCCTAACTTTCCAGTGATCATACTCTTCAACAACTAACAATGGGGCACAAGAAGGGCAACCCACGCTATTTGCTATTTGCATAGAATAAATTTTTGAGTTCGATTAGGAGCAGTCATTGAAGTTAAAGTATTAGAGCAAAAGTGGTATGTATAAGAACGTTTAACCTTAACATAGAAACGATTGGGATACCAAGGTAATCTCAGCTCAACTATAATATGTTCTATCAAGTTCCAATGGGCCAACTTCTTTGACCTCAGAGAGAGATTTAATAATGAATTCAAGTTTGGAGTCAAGGCTGGTGACCTTCTGATCGATCTTGGAGTCAATATGATCTACAGTCTTCTCAAGAGACTCGACTTTCGAGAGAGAACTAGCCACATTGTCTCCGAATTCTAACAGGGAAAACGGATATGTGATGTTTTCGTCCAAAGAGCCGGTGTCCTAGGTAGAGCTCTCAGACTTGTTATCATTATCATTCTCATCATTGTCTCGGAGTTGTAACTGGGAAAATGGATATGTGATGTTTTTGTCCAAAGATCAGGTGTCCGAGGTAGAACTCTCAGAATTGTTATCATTATAATCACAATCATTGACATCAAGTGATTTAGAAGGAGAGGTATTTGTCTTGGTTTTGCTGCCTTGATTTCTTGGATTGGTTTCAGCTTCATTCCCTTGAATGCCTTGATCATTAGCATCAACTTGTGTTACTTCTTCTTGTTTAGAGGAGGATGAGAAAATAGCGAAATCATATACCGGTTTGGAAGAGGAGGGTTTTTGTACTGACTTGAATGATGTCAGAATTGGAAGAGCACCAACAGATGTGTTATCTTCATCGAACATTACATTAGTAGAATGTTCTTCATTTCAGAGAGGCTGTGAAGTTTTTTCACTTGTAAACTTTAGAGGAGGATCATCTGAAACAATTTGTAGATCGGGAAATCTCTTGTAGCTGCAGTCTAGGCTGGTTCAGAAGAGATAAACTCTTTAACTATTTATTCATCAGTAGGAGTGGAGAATGGCAGATTGCTTTGAATGGTCCTTTGACACATGGAGATAAGTGTGTACTCCAGTTGAGCTCTTGTTAGTTGCAGGTTGTAACACCCAAAAACTTGAGGAACAACTTTGGGTATAAATCACCTTTTGAGGATTGAACACAGCGTGTTGGAGGCACCAACATGGCGTGTCTAGATAAGAAGAGGTGCGGGTTTCATTTTCAGCAACACAGCGTGTTAGCTCTTAGAACACGGCGTGTTGATGGCTGGAATGAAACCCTAATATTTTGGCTTTTGCTCCCTATTTAAAGGAATGTGGAGGCTAAGGTTTGTTCACCCTCAAACCCCATCATCCCCTCAAGCCCTAAAAGAAACCATAATTATCTTTCCCTCCCATTTTAGAAGCTAGTTTGGTGTTTTTGAACTTAAAGAAGGAAAAAGGTGTAAGAAGGAAGCAAATATCCAGCAACCAAGCAACATTCCTCAGTTTGGCACTCTTCTGCACCCTTGTAAGTGTCCACGACCCGAATTTTTATCATTCAAAGTTGTTAGATCTTGAGTTTTATCCATTTAGCTTCTTATTCTTGAATGTTAAAATGGTTATATATCATAAAGTTTGCAACTTTATGAATCTCCAGGTCAAGGTGACCTAGTAGTGTCTTGGATCTGCTCTATAATCAAGTTTTGATGCAATGCATAGAGATTAGGTAATAGATCCTCATTTTAACCTAATATGGATTCAAGACATGCATTGGATATGAATGTCTAAAAGTCATCAGACATGTATCGGGTAAGATCAAAGTAAATATGGTTTTTGAACAAGTAGAATGTAAGTGAAAGAAATTTGACTTTCAAGAGACTTTAAATTGAGTTGAAAATAATATATTGATTACTTGCTTTTCTTGGTACATAAGACATGAAACATCGACTCCTTATTTAGTTAAGGATATACATAGTACAAACTGAGAGAACATTTTAAGGACTAGTTAATACTAAGTGTTTGACAATTATGACACTTAAAATTTATACTGGATTTGGTCGTAAGATGTTCCATCAACATAATACAAAAAGCATTAAATGCTTGCACAGACTCAAACTTCGAAAACACCTTCATCTCGAATTTAGAAAGACTTTATAACTCTTCACATCTCGGACTAGGGAATTGACTTCGAATCTACTTTACTTCGGATTGCTATAGGTTCACTTCTTATGCATTAACAATAATACACTTCTTGCACCAAAATTCATGCAAGACTAGACATACCAAACTCTAAAGATGATTTACAGATCAACACTGCCCACTCTAGAACAGGGATAAAAATCTATACAACAAGTTGAGGAATACCCTTAGCACTCGATGCTCAACCTGAGCGTACCAACTCCTCTTTATCTATTCAACGACATTCTAAAGGAAACACTGGCAACAAAAAGCTTCATCCAACATCTTCTTGCGAGAAGATGAATCTTGCATTCCTGAACACATACATCTGATGATAATGTTCTCTGCACCTCCATCCTGACCAAATCCTAAAACAAAGTTCTGCTTACCTGAACCACAAATCCCTAAAACCTATTCTTCCAATGTCATAAAATCAGACAAAGCAATGATCCTTCAACCATAATAGCCAGTTGTCCCCTACCTAGGGTTCGAACTACCATTAAATGACATTGTGAACTTACTACATCTCAGATGGAAACCTAATTAACTTCCCAATCACAATGTAACGACTCAAACATCACAAAAATTGTAAACTTTTCAAAACTGCCCAAAATTCATAAAACGTTTATAAATCATTGTTCCCAAAGTGTTTATCAATATTAGAATATCCCAAAATTATAAAGCCATGAAATTGGAGGATGTGTACGGACATGCATTTGCCTTTTCGCGGTCACCATAAATACCTGAAACAATAAACTAAAACCATAAGCAAAAGTTTAGTGAGTTCCCCCAAAGTAACACCACATAAACATAACAAAAAAAAACAACATGCATAAATGAGCCTTTGGCCAGACTGGACTACCTCTTACGGACATACAGGTAGTGACGCCAGATCTTGAGAGCGAACACCACTGCCCCCAGTACCAAAACATAAGTGTGATACCTTGCCTCATGAGGCTTCAACTGCCTCGATGCATATGCTATCACATGCCCCATCTGCATAACCATCATGTCCAACCCTGATATCGATGCATCACAGTATACCACAAAATCCTCCACTCCCTCTGGAAGAGATAATACCGGGACTTCGCACAATCTCTAGAGAAGAATCTCAAATGAGGTCTACTGCTCGGGACCCCATGAGAAAAAAACTCCCTTCTAGGTCAACCGTGTAAGTGGCACTGCAATCTTGGAGAAATCCTTGATGAATCTCGAATAATAACCAGCCATTCCCAGAAAACTTTTGATCTCGGTAGCAGATTTTGGCACCTTCCAACTCATTACCGCCTCAATCTTGGTAGGGTCGACCAGTATAGCATTCTGATTAACAAGAAGCCCCAAGAACTAGACCTCTAGTAACCAGAAATCGCACTTGGAGAATTTGGCATAAAGCCTCTCCGATCTCAAAACCCCGGGGACCTCCCTCAAATGCTCCTCATGCTGCTCTCGGGATCTAGAATACACTAGAATATCATCAATAAACACAATCACCGACCGATCCAGCATCAACCTGCATACCCTGTTCATGAGATCCATGAACGTTGTTGGTGCATTGGTGAGCCCGAAGGGCATCACCTCGAACTCATAATGCCCATAACGCGTCCTGAATGCCATCTTCTAGATATCATCATCACGTACTCTCATCTAGTGATATCCAGACCTCTAGTCTATCTTGAAAAACCAAGACGCCCCCTACAACTGATCAAACAGATCATCGATCCTCAGCAACGAATAACGGTTATTAACCGTCAGTTTGTTCAGCTCCTGGTAATCAATGCACATTCAGTGCGAACCATCCTTTTTCCTGATAAAAAGGATCGGAGCTCCCCAAGGCGAGCTAATCAGCCGAATAAACCCTTTTCCCAACAGCTCATGAAGCTGCGAGGATAGCTCCTACATCTCTGGAGGCACAAGACGATAAGGCTCCTTGGTGATAAGCGCTGCTCCCGGAACCAAATCAATGCGAAACTCCACCTACCTTTCGGGAGGCACACCCGACAATTCCTATGGAAAAACATCCGGAAACTCGCGCACTACTGGAACATCATTAACCGAACTCGGCCTACTCGCAGCTGCCCGGGTATCCAACACATAGGATACAAACCCCTTGCAACCCTGCAGGAGACTCTGCCTGGCTCTGGCGGCCGAACAAAACGTTGACTCACTTCGGGTACCCTTGCCATATACCATCAACTCTCCCCCACTAGGGTCTCGTAGCGTCACCAACTATCGCTCGCAGTCAACAACAGCCCCGAAGCGGCTCAACTAATCCATGCCCACTATAACGCACACGTCCCCCATCGCTATCAGAATTAGATCTATCGGAAACTCAACACCAAAGATTTTAGGCACACATCCCTGAATTACATCTCTGGTATACACCGCTCTCTCGTAGGCTATAGAAACCCGCAAAGGTCGACTCATCACCTCCTGTTGAATACTGATGTGCTGATTGAACGCTAAAGACACAAATGACCGACTCGCACCCAAGTCGAACAACACGAAAGAAGGTACAGAATTCACAATAAAAGTACCTACACATGTCATAATATAAAAATAATATCTCAATATAGCATCAATAAATTGAAGGATACATACCAGCCACAACATCAGGCGCTACGCAGACCTCCTCCGCTGTCAACTGAAAGGCTCTCCCGCGAGCCTTGGGCGCCTCAGCCTTCACTGGCCATCTCTCTGTAGCTCACACGGTAGAAGGGGCAAATCCCTGTGTCGAACCCCGCAATTGTGGGCACTTTTCCTTCCGATGGCCAGTCTGGTTGCAGTGGAAACACACTACAAATTCCTCAAGGCAGTCCTTCGCCATATGCCCTTACTTGCCACACTTATAGCCAGATCCAGATCTACATACCCCCTCATGACCCTTTTCGCACGTACCACAAGTGCGACCCTTCTAGTTCCCTGACCTCGTATCGGCGGGCTTTGCCTGCTTGACTGTCGGCTAAGACTGAGTCGGTCACATCTCCATCCTCTGAGAGTCGGCCTCCTCTCTGGCCTATGTCTTGAGCTCGATCTCCCTCTTCTAAGCAATTGCTTGAAGATAGACAAATGTCCGGTAAGTTGAGATTTCCATGAACTCGCGAATGTCCCTCCTCAGAATACTCAGATATCGACTCATGCGTGCCTGCTCTGTCGACACCTGCTCAGGGCAAAACATTGCTCTCTCGTGAAAGATCCTAGTAATCATGGTAACATACTCAGTACTCTGCTTCAGGGTTAAGAACTCCTGGGCCAGCCGTTCCCTTTCCACCGGGGGAACATACTCATCTCGAAACATAGAGGTAAACCTCTCCCAGGTCACCGCAACAAGCTCTGCAGAAATGAAGTGTGTTGTCGTGAACTTCCACCAATCCTTCGCTCCCAAGCAAAGTTGGTTCAAAGCGAACCGTACCCTCAGATGCTCCGGACATGAACATGTGTAAAAGAACCCCTCAATGTCAGATATCCACCTCATCGCGGCTATAGGATCCTGAGTCCCATCGAACTCTGGTGGCTTCGTGTTGCTGAACTCCCGGTACAGCAACTCGTCACCTCCTTAAGGCCTGGCAGCAGCAACGGTTGTAGTGGCTGCAGCAACAGCAGCATCAGTAAGAGCAGCGTACCGTTCATCAAAAGTGTCAATCAGAGTCGTCTTGATAGACCTGAACGTCTTTGGAATCTCAGCTCGGATGGCAGCAGCCACCTCATCATGAATCATCTGGCGGAGCTCCTCATCGCTCGCAACCCCCTCGCTAGTCCCTGGCCTGTGGCGTGTCCCAACCATGACATCTCTGAAATACAACATAAAAATTATCAGAGACTCGCTCGAGCATACTTGCACTCGATAACTCAGCCCTACTTGCTCCCTAGTATCCTAAGGATTCCTACTTGGACTGTTCATTGATCCGGTTTTTCCAGTAGTACGGTCCCTAAACTACCTTCCACACTACATCAATATTCATTCCAAGTCCACCTCCACGGATCCCATATCACAAGTACTCTATCTCTTACTGTACACACAAGCTACCCTTCGGTAGGCACTCATAAGCTCCTCACTGCTAACTACTTGCTCTCAAGCATCTCATAGCAGTACTCTCCCTAGGCTAAGGCATCACAAATCAGGCAACTCTAGTCCTAATAAGAATACTTAGCCTACCCTAGCATGCATATCATATCATAACATATCTCATAACTCATAATGTAAGGGTATTTTCGGGAAATCACCGTTCGGGCGCTGGCTGATCGTACACACTACTTTCCTCTCTTTCGTTCGCAATCCTTTTACTCTTGGGAAAATCATTCATTTTATGAAAACTTCCTCAATTCCTCAGTTTGAGTTCAAATACTCCCGAAGGTGAATCTGAATCCATCAAACCAAGGCTCTGATACCGATTTGTAACACCGAATTTTTTTCAAAACAAAGTTTTCATTTCGAAAACATACTTTCATTCATAAAATAATATTAAACATAATGTATCCACTGTCATCATAGTAAAAACATATCCCAAAATCACATAAACAAAAACTCCACGAGTGTGTACAGGTCATGCAGGCGCCTTCCCACGATCATCACTAGTACTTGAAACACATACACAAAACACCGTAACCATAAATGCTTACTGATTTTCCCAAAATACCACATAGACACATATCAGCCACTCAAGGATGTAACTCTGATGACCCGTTAGTCGAATATCTCTGTAGGACCCTTTTGGTCCTATAACTTTATGGACCCACTAGTCCTAACTTAGTAAACTCTGAATCATGCATATCACATATCACATAGAAATCACAACACATAAATAGCATACAAGATACACTGTCACATAACTCTGATTAACACTCTAGGTAACGTATAGTGAGAAGACTTACCTCGGGAATCTCGGTAAAATCTCGAACATAGAAATACTATCCTAGCCTCCGCCTAGTGAAAATAATAAATTACACTAAATAAATGTCTCTCCACCAACTTGGATATTCTCTCATAAAAATCCCTAGAAGGGTAAAAGACCATTCTACCCCTCTACAGGCCAAAAGGCCCACTTGTTGACAAACCCTAAAAGTCAACTATTTATTTTGACTTAACTCGCCGAGTGCTTACGATGACTTGGTGAGTACCATCATCCCCGTATACTCTTCCCTTTCTAAGCCTCACTCGACTCACTGAGTCACCCCTCAACTCACCAGGTCACCACTGGAGTCAGAACCCGGGGCAAGCCGGTCCGACTCGTCGAGTCTACATCTGGACTAGGCGAGTTTCCTCCATTGACTCGCTCAAACAACCTCCTGAGATCAGATCTGCTTAACCAAATCATAGATCCAACTCGTAAACACTCGAAAGTCACGTATAGGTGCAACCTTTATGTGCATGCAATCCATATCAAGCCTCAAATGGATAAATAACACTAGAAATGGCAACCTAGTCTCCAATTGCTTATTTGCTTGCAAAAAAGCTGTGAAATAATGACTCTAGGGACCTCTCATGGTCCAGATCTGATGTCATAATTCTAAAGAGGACCTCATACTTACTAGACTCATAAAATTGTGAAGGAAAAACCCTAAAACTATGAAATCCACCATATGAATGTGAAATGGAAATAATTTTACCTCTAAAGACAATATCTCAAGATGATTAGCTCCAATCAAAGCTCCCTTCACGTTCTAGATGGATCTTCTCTTCTTCCTCTAGCAAAATCACACAAAAGATGAAGAAATAGCCTCCTCTTGCCCTCAAACTCACTATCTCTACTCTCTAGGGTTTCTCTAGAACAAGGTGGCTGCAAATGAAGGCTACTAAGGTCTTTAAATAGGCTCCAAAACCTGGGGATTAGGGTTTTCCAAATCAGCACCGACTCGGCGAGTCAGATACCTGATTCGTCGAGTCCGATCGAAAAACCACATCCACAGTTAAGACTCTACTCGACGATTTGAGGCACAAACTCGTCGAGTTCCCTCAGCAAAATTATAATTCAAGGTAGTAAAATTACATTCCCAAACTCCGGCTATTACAATTCTCCCCCACTAGAATAAGACTTCGCCCTCGAAGCCTCGCTATGCAAATAACTCTAGGTATTGCTCACGCATCTCGATCTCCAGTTCCCATGTCAGCTCGGATCCTTTTCGATGTTGCCACTGAACCTGCACCAATGACACCTCCTTCTTTCTCAAAACCGTGATCCAACGAACCGGTATCGCAATTGGCCTTTCAACATAATTTAGGCTCGCATCCACCTGAATATCCTCCAATGGTACTACTACTGATTCGTCGGCAATACACTTCCTCAACTGAGACACGTGGAAGGTATCATGAATCTGACCCAACTCAGCAGGTAACTCGAAACAACACGCTACCCTACCTACCCTTGAGATCACTCTGAATGGACCAATATACCAAGGCCCCAACTTGCTTCTCTTCTTGAACTGAATCACACCTTTCCAAGGTGATCCCTTCAGAAGAACGAAATCACCAACTTGGAACTCAAGCACTGAGCAACGCTTATCTGCGTAGCTCTTCTGACGACTCTGAGCCGTCAGCAACCTTTATCTGACCTATTGAATCTGCTCAGTAGTCTGGAGCACTATCTCCGTACTACCCATCACCCGCTCCCCTACCTCTCCCCAACAAATGGGAGTCCGACACCTTTTTCCATACAACAGCTCGAAGGGAGGCATACCAATACTCGAATGATGGCTGTTGTTATAGGAAAATTCTGCCAAAGGCAGATACGCGTCCCAACTCCCTCCAAAGTCCAGTACATATGCACGAAGCATGTCCTTGAGCGTCTGAATAGTCCGCTCACTCTGACCGTCGGTCTGAGGGTGGTAAGTTCTGCTGAAATGCAATCTTGTACCTAGCTCCACGTGAAACTTCTTCCAAAACCTAGAAGTGAAACTCACATCTCTATTGGACACAATCGAGATCGGCATTCCATGCCGTAACACCACCTCTCTCACGTATACCTCTGCCAACTTCTCTGCAGAAGAAGTCTCACTGATAGCAAGGAAATGGGTGGTCTTCGTCAACCGATCTATAATCACCCAGATTGCGTCGACACCTCTTGAGGTTCTTGGCAATTTGGTGATGAAATCCATATTAATTTGCTCCCAATTCCACTAGGGAACCTCATGTGGCTGCAACTTGCCATGCGGCCGCTGGTGCTCGGCCTTCACCCAGCGACAGATCAAGCACCTCTCTACAACCCACGCAACATCCTTCTTCATGCAAGGCCACCAATAATCTCTCTTTAGATCCAAATACATCTTAGTGGCCCCAGGATGGATCGAAAATCTCAATATATGCGCCTCCTCCATCAAAACGCCACGTGCTCCGCCCATAAAAGGCACCCATATTCGACCATGAGAAGTCACAAGCCCACGGTTATCAGTCACAAACTCTGATATCTACCCAATCACATGCTCCTTCTTGCGGTTCTCTGGCGTCACGGCCTCTTCCTGGGCCTCTCGGATGGTATCTAACACTGGGGTGATCACTGTCATCCTCATACACATATATCACATCGAGGAACTTTCTGCCCTACGACTCAAAGCATCGGCTACCACATTTTCCATGCCTGGGTGGTACAGGATCTCACAATCATAATCCTTCACCTCATCTAACCATCCCTTCTAGCGCATATTTAAGTTCGGCTGATCCATTATCGATGCATCACAGTATACCACAAAATCCTCCACTCCCTCTGGAAGAGATAACACCGGGGCTTCGCATAATCTCTGGTGAAGAATCTCAAACGAGGTCTGCTACTCGGGACCCCATGAGAAACAACTCCCTTCTGGGTCAACCGCGTAAGTGGCACTGCAATCTAGGAGAAATCTTTGATGAATCTCCGATAATAACCAGCCAATCCCAAAAAACTTCTAATCTCGACAGTAGATTTTGGCACCTTCCAACTCATCACCACCTCAATCTTGGCCAGGTCGACCAATACACCATTCTGATTAACAAGATGCCCTAAGAACTGGACCTCTCGTAACTAGAAATCACACTTGGAGAATTTGGCATAAAGTCTCTTCGATCTCAACACCCCGAGGACCTCCCTCAAATGCTCCTCATTCTGCTCTCGAGATCTAGAATACACTAGAATACAATCAATAAACACAATCACCAACCAATCCAGCATCAGAGTGCATACCCTAATTATGAGATCCATGAACGCTGCTGGTGCATTGGTGAGCCCGAAGGGCATCAACACGAACTCATATTGCCCATAACGCATCCTGAACGTCGTCTTCTGGATATCCTCATCACGTACTCTCATCTGGTGATATCCAGACCTCAAGTCTATCTTGGAAAACCAAGATGCCCCCTGCAACTGATCAAACAGATCAATGATCCTCAGCAACGGATAACGGTTCTTGACCATCAGTTTGTTCAGCTCCCGGTAATCAATGTACATCCGGTGCGCACCATCCTTTTTCATGACAAAAAGGATCAGAGCTTCCCAAGGCGATAGTCGGCCGAATAAACCCATTTCCAAACAACTACTGAAGCTATGAGGATAGCTCTTGCATCTCTAGCGGTGCAAGACGATAAGGCGCCTTGGCGATAGGCGTTGCTCCCAGATGCAAATCAATGCGAAACTCTGCTTGCCTTTCGGGAGGCATACCCAGCAATTCCTCAGGAAAAACATACGGAAACTCGCGCACTACTGGAACATCATTAACCGAACTCGGCCTACTCGCGGCTGCCCGGGTATACAACACATAGGCTACAAACCCCTTGCAACCATGCTCAAGACTCTGCCTGGCTCTGGCGGCTGAACAAAACGCTGACTCACTTCGGGTACCCTCGCCTTATACTGTCAACTCTCCCCCACAAGAGTCTCGTATCATCACCAACTGTCGCTCGCAGTCAATAACATCCCCAAAGCGGCTCAACCAACCCATACCCAATATAACGCACACATCCCCCATCGTTATCGGAACTAGATCTATCGGACACTCAACACCGAAGATTTCAAGGACACATCCCCGTATTACATCCCAGGCATACACCGCTCACTCGTCGGCTATAGAAACCCACAGAGGTTGACTCATCGGCTCCCCCTAAATACTGATGTGCTGAGTGAACGCTAAAGACACAAATGACCGACTCGCACCCGAGTCGAACAACACTAAAGTAGGTACAGAATTCACAAGAAAAGTACTTACACATATCATAATATAAATACAGTATCTCAACATAGCATAAATAAATGGAAGGATACATACCATCCACAATATCAGGCGCTGCGCGGACCTCCACTGCTGTCAACTGAAAGGCTCTCCCGCGACCCTTGGGTTCCTCAGCCTTCACTAGCTGACTCTCTGTAGCTCGGACCACAGCAGGGGCAGATCCTTATGGTGCTTCCTCCACCGACCCCCACAGCTATGGGTACTCGGCCATCCAATGGCTAGTCTGGTTGCAGTGGAAACACACTGCAAATCCCTTGGGGCAGTCCTTCTCCATATACCCCTCCTTGCCACACTTGCAGCAAGATCTAGATCTACATACCCCCCTCATGACCCTTTCCGCACTTACCACAAGAGCAACCCTTCTGGTTTCCTGGCCTTGCATCGGCGGGCTTTGCCCGCTTGGCTGTCGGTTGGGACTGAGCCGATCGCCTCTCCATCCTTTGAGACTCAGCCTCCTCTCTGGCATGTGTCTCGAGCTTGATCTCCATCTTCCGATCATTTTCCTGAAGCTCAGCAAATGTCCGGTATGTCGAGTTTTACACGAACGCGCGAATTTCCCTCCTCAGAAAACTCATATATCGACTCATGCGTGCCTGCTCTGTGGACACTTGCTCAGGGCAAAACATCACCCTCTCGTGAAACATCCTGGTAATCGTGGTAACAGACTCAGTACCCTGCTGGAGTGTCAAAATCTCCTGGGCTAGCGATTCCCTTTCCACTGGGGGAACATACTCATCTCGAAACATAGCGGTAAACCTCTCCCAGGTCATCACAACAAGATCTATAGAAGTGAAGTGTGTTGTCGCGAATTTCCACCAATCCTTCGCTCCCAAGCAAAGTTGGTTCAAAGCAAACAATACCCTCAGATGCTCCAGACATGAACATGTGTAAAAGCACCCCTCAATGTCAGATATCCACCTCATCGCAGCTATCGGATCCTGAGTCCCATCGAACTCTGGTGGCTTCGTGTTGCTGAACTCTCGGTACAGCAATGCATCACCTCCCTGAGGCCTACCAGCAGCAACACATGCAGTGGCTGCAGCAACAACAGCATCAGTAAGAGCAGCATACCGGTCATCAAAAGTCTCAATCAGAGTGGTCTAGATATACCTGAACATCTCTGGAATCTCAGCTTGGATGGCAGCAACCACCTCATCATGAATCATCTGGCGGAGCTCCTCATCGCTCGCATCCCCCTCGCTAGTCCCTGGCCTATGGCATGTCCCAACCATGATATCTCTGAAATAGAGCATAAAATTTATCAGAGACTCGCTCAGGAATACTTGCACTCGATAACTCAACCCAACTTGCTCCCTAGTATCCTAAGGATTCCTACTTGGACTGTTCACTGATCCGGTTAATTTAGTAGTACGGGCCCTATACTACCTTCCACAATGCATCAGTATTCATTCCAGGTCACTCTCCACGGATCACATATCACAAGTACTCTATCTCTTGCTGCACACACAAGCTACCCTTCGGTAGGCTATCATAAGCTCCTCACTGTAAACTACTCACTCTCAAGCATCTCATAGCAGTACTCTCCCTAGGCTAAGGCGTCACAAATCAGGTAACTCTAGTCCTAATAAGAATACTTTGCCTACTCTAGCATTCATATCATATTATAACATATCTCATAACACAAAATGTAAGGGTATTTTCGGGAAATCATCGTTCGAGCGTTGGCTGATCATACACACTGCTTTCCTCTTTTTCATTCTCAATCCTTTTACTCTTGGGAAAATCATTTATTTTATGAAAACTTTCTCAAATCCTTAGTTTGAGTTCAAATACACCCGAAGGCGAATCTGAGTCCCTCAAACCAAGGCTCTGATACCAATTTGTAACATCGAATTTTTTTCAAAACAAATTTTTCATTTCGAAAACATACTTTCATTCATAAAATAATATTAAACATAATGTATCCACTGTTATCATAATAAAAACATGTCCCAAAATCACATAAACAAAAACTTCGTGAGTGCGTACAGGTCATGTCGACGCCTTCCCAGGATCATCACTGGTACCTGAAACACATACACAAAACACTGTAAGCATAAATGCTTACTAAGTTCCCCAAAATACCACATAGACACGTATCAGCCACACAAGGTTGTAACTCTGATGACCCTCTAGTCGAATATCTATGTGGGACCCTCTTGGTCCCATAACTTTATGGACCCACTAGTCCTAACTTTGTAAACTCTGAATCATGCATATCACATATCACATAGAAATCAAAACACATAAATACCATACAAGATATACTGTCACATAACTCTGATTACCACTCTATGTAACGTATAGTGAGAAGACTCACCTCGGGAATCTCGGTAAAATCTCGAACTCGGAAATACTGGCCTAGCCTTGGCCTAGTCAAAATAATAAATTACACTAAATAAATGTCTCTCCACCGACTTGGATATTCTCTCATAAAAATCCCTAGAAGGGTACATGATCATTCTACCCCTATAAAGGCCCAAACGCCCACTTGTTAACAAACCCTAAAAGTCAACTATCTATTTTGACCAGACTCGCCGAGTGCATACGATGACTCGGCGAGTCCTATCGTCCCCACAGACTCTTCCCTTTCTAAGCCTCATTCGACTCACTGAGTCACTCCTACTCACCGGGTCACCACTGGAGTCGGACCCCGGGGCAACCCGGTCCAACTCGTCAAGTCTATATATGGACTCAGCGAGTTTCCTCCATCGACTCTCTCAAACAACCTCTTGGGATCAGATCTGCTTAACCAAATCATAGATCCAACCCTTAAACACTCGAAAGTCACGTAAAGGTGCAACCTTTACGTGCACGCAATCCATATCAAGCCTCAAATGGAGAAATAACACTATAAATGGCAACCTAGTCTCTAATTGCTTATTTGCTTGAAAAAAGCTAGAAAATAATGACTCTATGGACCTCTCATGGTCCAGATCTTATGTCATAATTCTAAAGAGGACCTTATACTCACTAGATCTCATAAAATTATGAGGGAAAAACCCTAAACCCTCAAACTCACTATCTCTGATCTCTAGGGTTTCTCTAGAACAAGGTGGCCGCAAATGAAGGCTACTAAGGTCTTTAAATAGGCTCCCAAACCTGGGTATTAGGGTTTTCCTAATCAGCACCGACTCGGTGAGTCAGATACTCAACTCGTCGAGTCTGGTCAAAAACCCGCATCAACGGTTAAGACTCTACTCGACGAGTTGAGGCACCAACTCATTGAGTTCCCTCAACAAAATTATAATTCAAGGTAGTAAATTTACATACCCAAACTCCAGTTGTTACAATTCTCCCCCACTAGAATCAGACTTTGCCCTCAAAGTCTCGCTCTACAAATAACTCTGGGTACTGCTCACGCATCTCGATCTCCGGTTCCCACGTCAGCTCGAACCCTTTTCGATGTTGCCACTGAACCTACACCAAGGACACCTCCTTGTTTCTCAAAACCTTGATCCTTCGATCCCGTATCGCAATTGGCCTTTCAACATAATGTAGGCTCGCATCCACCTGAATATCCTCCAATGGTACTACCGCCGATTCGTCAGCAATACACTTCCTCAATTGAGACACGTGTAAGGTATCATGAATCTGACCCAACTCCGCAGGTAACTCCAAACGATACACTACCCTGTCTGCCCTTGTGATCACTCCGAATAGACCAATATAACGAGGCCCCAATTTGCCTCTCTTCTTGAACCTAATCACACCTTTCCAAGGTGATACCTTCAGAAGAACGAAATCACCAACTTGGAACTCAAGCTCTGGGCGACACTTATTCGCGTAGATCTTCTGATGACTCTGAGCCGTCAGCAACCTCTATCTGACCTGCTGAATCTGCTCAGTAGTCTGGAGCACTATCTCCATACTACCTATCACCCGATGCCCTACCTCTCCCCAACAAATGGGAGTCTGACACTTTCTTCCATACAACAGCTCGAAGGGAGGCATACGAATACTCGAATGATGGCTGTTGTTATAGGAAAATTATGCCAAAGGCATATACGTGTCCCAAATCCCTCCAAAGTCCAATACACATGCACGAAGCACATCCTCGAGCGTCTAAATAGTCTGCTCACTCTAACCGTCAGTCTGAGGGTGGTAAGCTGTGTTGAAATGCAATCTTGTACCCAGCTCCTCGTGAAACTTCTTCCAAAACCTATAATTGAAATGCACATCTCTATCGGACACAATCGAGATCGACACTCCATGCCGTGACACCACCTCTCTCACGTATACCTCTGCCAACTTCTCTGCAGAAGAACTCTCACTGATAGCAAGGAAATGGGTGGTCTTCGTCAACCGATCTACAATCACCCAGATTGCATCGACACCTCTTGAGGTTCTTGGCAATTTGGTGATGAAATCCATAGTAATTTGCTCCCAATTCCACTGGGGAACCTCAAGTGGCTGCAACTTGCCATGCGGCCGCTGGTGCTCGGCCTTCACCCGGTGACAGGTCAAGCACCTCTCTACAACCCACGCAACATCCTTCTTCATTCAAGGCCACCAATAATCTCTCTTTAGATCCAAATACATCTTAGTGGCCCCAGGATGGATCGAAAATCTCAATCTATGCGCCTCCTCCATCAAAACGCCACGTGCTCCGCCTATAAAAGGCACCCATATTCGACCATGAGAAGTCATAAGCCCACGGTTATCAGTCACAAACTCTGATATCTGCCCAATCACATGCTCCTTCTTGCAGTTCTCTGGCGTCACGGCCTTTTCCTGGGCCTCTCGGATGGTATCTCACACTGGGGTGATCATTGTCATCCTCATACACATATATCACATTGAGGCACTTTCTGCCCTACGACTCAAAGCATCGGCTACCACATTTTCCATGACCGGGTGGTACAGGATCTCACAATCATTATCCTTTACCACATCTAACCATCTCCTCTGGCGCATATTTAAGTTGGGCTGATCCATTAAGTACTTCAAACTCTTGTGGTCTGTGTATATAGTACACCGAACCCCATACAGGTAGTGATGGCAGATCTTGACAGCGAAACACCACTGCCCCCAGTTCCAGATTATGAGTGGGATACCTTGCCTCATGAGGCTTCAACTGCCTCGATGCATATGCTATCACATGACCCCACTGCATAAGCACCACGTCCAACCCTCATATCGATTCATCACAGTATACCACAAAATCCTCCACTCCCTCTGGAAGAGATAACACCGAGGCTTCGCATAATCTTTGGCGAAGAATCTCAAACGAGGTCTGCTGCTCGGGACCCCATGAGAAAACAACTCCCTTCTAGGTCAACCGTGTAAGTGGCACTGCAATCTTGGAGCAATCCTTAATGAAACTCCGAGAATAACCAGCCAATCCCAGAAAACTTGTGATCTCGGTAGCAAATTTTGACACCTTCCAACTCATCACCGCCTCAATCTTGGTCGGGTCGACCAGTATAGCATTCTGATTAACAAGATGCCCCAAGAACTGGAGCTCTCGTAACCAGAAATTACACTTGGAGTATTTGGCATAAAGCCTCTCCGATCTCAACACCCCAAGGACCTACCTCAAATGCTCCTCATGCTGCTCTCGGGATCTAGAATACACTAGAATATCATCAATAAACACAATCACCGACCGATCTAACATCGGCCTGCATACCCTGTTCATGAGATCCATTAACACTGCTGGTGCATTGGTGAGCCCCAAGGGCATCACCACGAACTCATACTGCCCATAACGCGTCCTGAACGTCGTCTTCTGGATATCCTCATCACGTACTCTCATCTGGTGATATCAAGACCTCAAGTCTATTTTGGAAACCAAAGACGCCCCCTGCAACTGATCAAACAGATCATCGATCATTGGCAACAGATAATGGTTCTTAACCGTCAGTTTGTTCAGCTCCAGGTAATCAATACACATCCGGTGCAAACCATCTTTTTTCCTGACAAAAAGGATCGGAGCTCCCCAAGGCAAGCTACTCGGCCGAATAAACCCTTTTCCCAACAGCTCCTGAAGCTGCGAGGATAGATCCTGCATCTCTGGTGGTGCAAGACGATAAGGCGCCTTAGTGATAGTTGTTGCTCCCAGAACCAAATCAATACGAAACTCCACCTGCTATTCGGGAGGCACACCCGACAATTCCTCAGGAAAAACATCTGGAAACTCGCGCACTACTAGAACATCATTAACCGAACTCAGCCTACTCGCGGCTGCCCGGGTATCCAACACATAGGGTACAAACCCCTTGCAACCCTTTTGAAGACTCTGTCTGGCTCTGGCGGCCGATCAAAATGCTGACTCTCTATGGGTACCCTCTCCATATACCGTCAACTCTCCCCCACTAGGGTCTCGTATCATCACCAACTGTCACTCGCAGTCAATAACAGCCCCGAAGCGGCTCAACCAATCCATGCCCACTATAACGCACACGTCCCCCATTGCTATCGGAACTAGATCTATTGGAAAATCATCAACAAAGATTTCAAACACACATCCCCAAATTACATCCCTGGCATACACCGCTCGCTCGTCGGCTATAGAAACCCGCAAAGGTTGACTCATCGGCTCCCGTTGGATACTGATGTGTTGAGTGAACGCTAAAGACACAAATGACCGACTCGCACCCGAGTCGAACAACACCAAAGCAGGTACAAAATTCACAATAAAAGTACCTACACATATCATAATATAAATACAGTATCTCAACATAGCATAAATAAAATGGAAGGATACATACCAGCCACAATATCAGGCGTTGCGCGGACCTCCTGCACTGTCAACTGAAAGGCTCTCCTGCAACCCTTGGGCGCCTCAGCCTTCACTGGCTGACTCTCTATAGCTCGCATCGCAGCAGGGGTAGATCCCTATGGTGCTCCCTGCGCTGACCCCTGCAGCTGTGGGCACTCGGCCTTCCGTTGGCCAGTCTGGTTGAAGCGGAAACACACTGCAAATCCCATAGGGCAGTCCTTCGCCATAAGCCCCTCCTTGCCACACTTACCACAAGTGCGGCCCTTCTAGTTCCCTGACCTAGCATCGGCGGGATTTGCCCGCTTGGCTGCCAGCTGAGACTGAGTCGGTCGCCTCTCCATCCTCTGAGACTCAGCCTCCTCTCTGTCCTGTGTCTCGAGCTCGATCTCCCTTTTCCGAGCATTTGCCTGAAGCTCGGCAAATGTCCGGTATGTCGAGTTTGCCACAAACTCGCGAATGCCCCTCCTCAGAATACTCAGATACTGACTCATGTGTGCCTGCTCTGTAGACACATAATCGTGATAACAGACTCAGTACCCTGCTTGAGGATAAAAAAAACTCCTGGGCCAGCCGTTCCCTTTCCACCGAGGGAACATACTCATCTCGAAACATAGCGGTAAACCTCTCCTAGGTCACCGCAACAAGCTCTACAGAAGTGAAGTGTGCTGTCGCGAACTTCAACCAATCCTTCACTCACAAGCAAAGCTGGTTCAAAGCGAACAATACCCTCAGATGCTCCGGACATGAACATGTGTAAAAGCACCCATCAATGTCAGATATCCACCTCATCACGGCTATAGGATCCTGAGTCCCATCGAACTCTGGTGGCTTCGTGTTGCTAAACTCTCGGTACAGCAACTCGTCACCTCCCTGAGGCCTGGTAGCAGCAACGACTGTAGTGGCTACAGCAACAACAGCATCAGTAAGAGCAGCGTACTGCTCTTCAAAAGTGTCAATCAAAGAGGTCTTGATAGACCCGAACATCTCTGGAATCTCAGCTCGGATGACAGCAGCCACCTCATCATGAATCATCTGGCAGAGCTCCTCATCGCTCGCACCCCCTCGCTAATCCCTGGCCTATGGCGTGTCCCAACCATAATGTCTCTGAAATACAACATAAAAATTATCAGAGACTAGCTCAAGCATACTTGGCAGTCGATAACTCAAACCTACTTGCTCCCTAGTATCCTAAGGATTCCTACTTGGATTGTTCACTGATCCGGTGTTTCCAGTAGTACATGCCCTATACTACCTTCCACACTGCATTAGTATTCATTCCAAGTCCCCCTCCATGGATCCCATATCATAAGTACTCTATCTCTTGCTGCACACACAAGCTACCCTTCGGTAGGCTCTCATAAGCTCCTCACTATTAACTACTCACTCTCAAGCATCTCATGGCAGTACTCTCCCAAGGCTAAGGCATCACAAATCAGGCAACTCTAGTCCTAATAAGAATACTTAGCCTACTCTAGCATGCATATCATATCATAATATATCTCATAACACATAATGTAATGGTATTTTCGAGAAATCACCGTTCGGGCGCTGGCTGATCGTACACACTGCTTTCCTCTTTTTCATTCTCAATCCTTTTACTCTTGGGGGAATCATTTATTTTATGAATACTTTCTCAAATCCTTAGTTTGAGTTCAAATACACCCGAAGGCGACTCTGAATCCCTCAAACCAAGGCTCTGATAGCAATTTGTAACACTGGATTTTTTTCAAAACAAATTTTTCATTTCGAAAACATACTTTGATTCAAAAAATAATATTAAACATAATGTATCCAGTTTCGTCATAGTAAAAACATGTCCCAAAATCACATAAACAAAAACTCCACGAGTGTGTACAGGTCTTGTCGGCGCCTTCCCGTGCCACGATCATCACTGGTACCTGAAACACATACACCAAACACCGTAGCATAAATGCTTAGTGCGTTCCCCAAAATACCACATAGACACATATCAGCCACACAAGGCTGTAACTCTGATGACCCTCTGGTCAAATATCTCTGTGGGACCTTCATGGTCCCATAACTCTGTGGACCCACTAGTCCTAACTCTGTAAACTCTAAATCATGCATATCACATATCACATAGAAATCACAACACATAAATAGCATAAAAGATACACTGTCACATAACTCTGATTACCACTCTAAGTAACGTATAGTGAGAAGACTCACCTCGTGAATCTCGGTAAAATCTCAAACTCAGAAATATTGGCCTAGCCTCCGCCTAGTCAAAATAATAAATTACACTAAATAAATGTCTCTCCACCAACTTGGATATTCTCTCATAAAAATCCGTAGAAGGGTAAAAGACCATTCTACCCCTCTACAGGCCCAAAGGCCCACTTGTTGACAAACCCTAAAAGTCAAATGTCTATTTTGACCAGACTCGCCGAGTGCATACAATGACTTGGAGAGTCTCATCGTCCCCACAGACTCTTCCCTTTCTAAGCCTCACTCGACTCACTAAGTCACCCCTCAACTCACCGGGTCACCACTGGAGTCGGACCCTAAGGTAAACCGGTCTGACTTGGCAAGTTTCCTCCATGGACTCGCTCAAACAACCTCCTGAGATCAGATCTGCTTAACCAAATCATAGATCCAACCCTTAAACACTTGAAAGTCACATAAAGGTGCAACCTTTACGTGCATGCAATCCATATCAAGCCTCAAATGGAGAAATAACACTAGAAATGGCAACCTAGTCTGCAATTGCTTATTTGCTTGAAAAAGGCTGGGTAATTATGACTCTAGGGACCTCTCATGGTCCAGATCTGATGTCATAATTCTAAAGAGGACCTCATACTCACTAGATCTCATAAAATTATGAGGGAAAACCCCTAAAACTATAAAATCCACCATATGAACATGAAATGGAATGAATTTTACCTCCAAAGACAATATCTCAAGATGATTAGCTCCAGTACAAGCTCCCTTCACGTTCTAGATGGATCCTCTCTTCTTCGTCTAGCAAAATCACACAAAAGATGAAGAAATAGCCTCCTTTTGCCCTCAAACTCACTATCTCTGTTCTCTAGGGTTTCTCTGGAACAAGGTGGCCGCAATGAAGGCTATTAAGGTCTTTAAATAGTCTCCTAAACCCGGGGATTAGGGTTTTCCTAATCAGCACCAACTCAGCGAGTGAGATACCCGACTCGTCGAGTCCAGTCGAAAAAACGCATCAACAGTTAAGACTCTACTCGACGAGTTGAGGCACCAACTCGTGGGGTTCCCTCAACAAAATTATAATTCAAGGTAGTAAAATTACATACCCAAACTCCAGTTGTTACAATAAAGTTTCCATATTTATGATTTTTCATGGCTATTAAGAGCTTAAAACATATACCCTTAACATATTAATACATCAATACCTTCTATAGCTTGCATAGAGTTGAACAAACCCTCAAGACTACATTTTTATGACTCAATACCCCTCAAAAGGTCTAAAAGGAAAACTTATTAGGTTAAGAACATACCATGCTCAAGAATCACCATTTTGGGACCAAAAAGTTTCTTAAGGAAAGAAATGCCTAGATCTACAAAATGGAGTAATCAAGATGCAAACTTTTGACCTTCTGAAGATTGCTATCAAGATGCAAACTCCAAGCTCTTCTCACCACTCTCTTCCTCTTCAATAACACTTATAAACACTCCCAAAGGATCCAAAATGCACTCTTTCACTTTGTGTTTGCTTGGGGTCAATTCTTAGAGAAGGAGGCTGAAGAAGAAATGAGATATGAGGCAATAATGAGGTTTAAATATGGAACAAAGCCTAAAAATTAGGGTTTGCCATTACTTCAAGTATGCCCCGCATACGAGGTGTACGCCCAACATACTAAGTCGTGCCCTAGTACTCCTAGCATGCACAACGTACGCTCAGCATACAATACTTTGGGCACAATTACTGTATTGTCACTATAGGCCATTTGCAATCCTTTCCAATCCCAAGGGCTAAAATACAACATTATTCAAATATAGGGTTGAAATTGAAATTACCTTGACATCGGAATGTTACACATAACCACTTCTAATATCAGAATCCCATGCAAATGCAAAACAATAATTATGTCCACTTATGACACCAATTCTCCATCTAGAAGCACATGAACTACCACACACCTCGCCTAATTCCTAGCACACAATTCGTCGCGAGCATTACCCATAATTATAAGAAGCATCATTCTCATATTCAGGATACATTAGAGACAATATAAGTTTCTCTTACTGATTTACTTCCCTTGGTTCCTAAAACAATCAACTAGAACCTAACCCAACTAATTTCAAGAAAGCATACCCCTGATCTCATCTCAAAGCAACTGCATCACAAAACCCTTTTGTGCATTCCTACACTGCTATACCCATCGGCAAAGAAAATCACAATCTCCTAGACTCGTGTTGGGACTACATCCCAATCCATCTTCACATCACTTAGTCTCTGGATGCAATCCTCGAGCCATTCCTAACAATTTGTTCCTTCTTGAGTCCCGTGGCCCAACTGTCGCTACTTTGAGTAAGGCCCTCCAGACCTTGGAATCAACTACCTTCCACGTTTCTTCACCACTGAATCCCAACAGACATGGCCACTGAGGCTCGAATAATCATCTAACCCATCCTCAACCTGGACGATCATACCCAATAAACTAATAAAGGCGGAAATACACCACAATGAATCATGGTGCCAAACCATGTCACCTTCCTTAACCAGCACCTTAGAATCCACCAAATTTTCCTCGAGTCGAGTATGGATTATGTGCTATTCGTAGTACGTGCCCAATACTATCTTCCACACTTATCCATAATTTCCTCAAGAATTGTCTCTGGTCTTCTAAATAACCACTCATGTCCACATCCATCCTATCCATTCTTATACACCCGATCTCAAATGAATACCTATCGCTAAACAGCACAGGCCAACCCACTACAGTACATCCTAGGATACCGTAGGTTCTCGAACTTACCTTGCCATCAGCTACTGAAAAACTCCTAATAATTTTAGTTAACTACTTCATGAATACAATCACATGCATCAAAGCTTAGATAATCCATCAAGTGAAAGACTCATCCCTACAACGATTAGACTCAAACGACAGTTGCACAATAGGGTCAAATCCATCACTCTGAGATTACTTAACCTATGTCACATGTGACTTAACATATTCACTTAATAGTTAACTCACATCATCATGAGTCCCACAAATCAAAAAGCAAGCAGCATTCGTGCAGTAACACTCCAAGCCACAGCCAAACAGATGACATCTCAGTCTAGATTCCAGCTAAAAAGATTTCAAATCTAGCAGAACATCCAATGCCTCTTAAGCCACAAGGCCTTACATATTAAGCCAATCCATCCACTAAAAATTTCCGCAAATGAGTGACAGGAAACACGCTATGGATTTAACTAAACAACTCGGTAAGATCAAATTGATAAGAAACTCAGCCCACCCAGGCCAAAACCCTGAAAATGACCTATGTACCTAGGGTAACCACCATACTACTCCTCGCCATCAGTTGCATAAGGGGCTCACCTAACATCCTCTAACTAGCTTACAAATACAATTACATATCGCTAACACCAGTTAATTCTATGAATGAAAGGTCTCACACTACAACGATTGGACTCAAACAAGAGTTATGCAATAGAGTTAAAACCTAAGCTCCTAAAATTATCTAGTCTCAACAATATGTAACTTAATATACCCGTTTACTAGTTATTTGAGGTTAATGGAAACTCCTAAACGCATAAAGCAAGAAACATTCGAGCATTGAGTAATTAGAATCAAGCATAAACTAACCAGGCCATCCCATCACTAACTGATCACTACCAGCATGGAAGTATATGAGCTCATACATTAGGCATACAAAGGCATCTCTCCTAGCATTCTATCATGCAAATCTTGAGCAGATTCTTAGCCCTAACTAGCATGCGATTCACAGATTCATAAATCAAAGCACGTCATAAAACATGTACAAGTATTTTGGGAAACTTACTTAATCTCAGTCGATTGCATGCACCACACCCTTTTCTTTTATTATAAAACCCTCTTTATAAAACAGTTATTTTTGAAAATTTCTACCAATCCCTCATTTTGAGTTCAGATGCACCCGAGAGTATGCCCGAATCCCTTAAACTAATGCTCTAATACATTTAACTTTTATATTAATAAAACCATTACCCAAAACAATATCATAAAACCATAGTGAAATCAGAGTATGTCAACAAAAATCCAAATACAACAGAGTTATATAAGATACAAAACAATGTGGTGTATGCAATGCAGTCATCCCGAGCTCTTCCCATTTAAAGTCGAGGTACCTGAAACATTAACTAAAAACCATAAGAACAAAGATTAGTGACTTCCCAAAGATGTCACATACTAATAAACATACAACCAAGCATATATGGGTGCATGCCTACCCCTTCAGTTTATGTCAACCAGATACCATCAAGCATATATGGGTGCTTCCAATCCCCTTTGGTCTATTTTAATCGGATATTGTCAAGCATATGTGGGTGCTTGCAATCTCCCTCTATCTATTTCAACCGGATATTATCAAGCATATGTGTGTGCTTGTAAGCCCCTTCGGTCTATTTCACCCCTCACTACGACCACATAATATCATAACAGGAATGACAGAGTCATCAAGAAAACACAGGCATAACTGATAATTGTCACAAAGACAATCATCACACTACATCATCAACTAGTGGGCCAGCATTGGTGTCTTCGACCCATGAAAACAGTGAAGGAAAACTCACCTATAGCTGTTGAAACACTCAAATTAATATCGGTGTGCTGGTGCGGAAAAATTCCAACACTATCATCATCAAAATAATATCCAATTAATAGTTGGATCTTGACCCATAAATAGAATCTAAGCAACTTAACCCATAACCAGGATAAAAGACCATTTTACCATTCTTCTTATTTGTCCGAACACCAAGGCCCAACCCAAATACTCAAAAGGCCTAAATTCCTAAATGGCAACCAGAAGCCCAATATGGCCTAATCTTCCAAATTGGGCCCAAAACCCATCATGGGCCTAAATTGTAGCACCTGATTCTTGGAAGTTTGGAGCTTAGAATAAGAAGGAGGAGGTTGAAGGGTGCAAGGAGGGGAAGTAGATCTGAAGTCTACATTATGAGAAACTTCCATTCAGGTAGAAAAGTTCCTACCTTGATCACTAGTTCATTAGATCCCGTTTTTGTCCCTAATTGATGGTTTTCAAGCCCTATAACCTTCAAATCCATGTGGTCATGCTCTATGTTCTGAAAGGACTTCAGATCTGGACCCTATGGACACCTTAGAAGTGTAAAGTCTTTGTGGTTGAAGTGATTGAGGTCCCTATTGAGTGTATGACCTCATAGAGAGCTTGGAATTGCCTTTTGGAGCTCATAGGGCCATGCATGCATGTAAAGTTTGCAACTTTATGTGATCAGCATACCTTAGGAGCTTAGATCTATGGTTTGGAACCATTGCATGTCTCAGATTTGTTCTGTATGGGAGGAGGGTTGAAAGGACTCGGTGAGTTCTATGAAGATGGTATTAGACTCGATGAGTTGGATGAACAACTCGGTGAGTCCTTTGAACATTCACTGGAACTCGACGAGTTATTCTTCAAAGTCGGCAAGTCATATGAACTGTTACTAAGTTAAGAGGGGTTTAAGTATAGAAGGTCCAACCCTTCGTAGCTTCATGAGGGATTAGCAATTTAACATGTAGCAATAGTCCCGGAAACCCAAATCCTCAAGATGGATACTTTGGTGAGGAATTGGAAGCGAGTAGGAGATCTGCTTGGGGGACTCGGCGAGTTGTTCTAGGACTTGGCGAGTCGGATCACGAGTGAGTCTAATCGTCCCAAGTAGTAAGTTAAACGTGACTCAGTGAGTGGGAAGAGGAACTTGATGAGTTAGTGTTGGGATAGTAGCAGAGGGACTCGGTGAGTCTGTGTCGTTACTCGGCGAGGCCAGTCAACTGGAAGTTGACTTTGACCAAGGAGTTGACCTTGGACCATGGGTAGGTCAGTCATTTGACCTAAGAGTATTTAGGAGTGACTAATCTATGTTTATGGATTTATAGCCGGAGGCTTGCCGGTGCAGCATTCAGTTGTCTAGCAAGCAGACTTTCAGCAGCTACTTTTCGAGGTGAGTTACCTTCCAGTAGCGGTGGGTCTACGGCCACAATGTCGGCCCACCAGTAGGAGTTGTATGTTAGATGATTATCTTTGTGATGTTCATCTAGGTTTGCTACTACTTGATATGTTTATGTGCTAGTATGTTATGATGATATGTGATAGTGGTATCCCCGGGTACCAATCGAAAGGACTAAAGGGGAGGCCAGCACCCAGATATGCTAGGCAGTATCTAGTCGAAAGGTCTGAAGGGGAGGCCAGCACCCAGATATGCTAGGCAGTATCCGATCAAAAGGACCGAAGGGGAGGTCAGCACCCAAATATGCTAGGTAGTATCCGGTCGAAAGGACCAAAAGGGTAGGTCGGGCACCCAGATATGCCTGACAGTAGTTGTATGTTATGTGATTGTATGGTATGTGGTACGATGGGGGAACTCACTAAGCTTCGTGCTTACAGTTTACAGTTTTGTTTTCAGGTACCTCTTCTTCGAAGGGGATGGAGCTGGCGCGGTAGCGGCACATCATACACGCACATTGTTTTCTGCACCATGAGTTATTCTGGGATTTTGTACTCTGACATTATGGTTGTTTTTATGTTTTGGTTTTTGTAACAGCCCGAAATTTCAGGTATTGTTATAATATTGTTTTTGGGGTGTTTTAGGAGGGGACTCGACGAGTTGGAGCCAGACTCGCCGAGTAGGACCACAGACTGGGTCGCGGGTTCGCGACTGGACTCGACGAGTCCATTATGGACTCGGCGAGTCTGCGCTGTTCAGCGGAAACCCTAGCCATTCGGTTTTGGAACGTATATAACGGACTTATAGGCCGTCATTGTCCGTCTTTAGCGACTGAGAAGAACCCTAAATCGGTTGTGGGCATCTAGAGCAAGGATTGAAGGCCATTGGTGATCTTGAAGAAGTTATTGTGCAAGGAAGAGAAGGGTTTGGCTAAAGGAACAACAAGGGAATCAAGTTCTGAGGATTGGGGACACAGAGAGTGCATTATTCAGGTAATATTTCGGATCATATTCTGCTATGTTGATGTGTGCATGGATTTAGGGTTTATGGAACCCTTTTGTGACTAGATTGATTATTACCCTTGTTCCCCAAACGATTATAACCCTGTATTAGGACCTTTAGAGGTCCAGAATGTCCCATGCCTGTGTATTTCGAGAATTAAGAGAGGTTTTGGATTGGAATCCTTATGCCTTAAGTCAAAAGGTAAATTACAAGTCTTGGGGTGTAGCATGAGCACCTAAATGAAGGTCTTACGTGTTGTACCAGCTTAGGAGGACCAGACCTATGAATGGTCGGGACAATACTGATCTCAGGAAGCAGTTTGATCGACTGCATGGCTTGGACTCGCCGAGTCCGATGAACAGACTCGGCGAGTAGCTTGGAGACTAACTGGGACTCGTCGAGTTGTTCTTCAGACTCGGCGAGTGGAGTCGGGGTGGCCCCGCGATTCTTCCACGAGGAACTCGTCGAGTCAAGAGGGATACTCGACGAGTAGAAAGGGAACATCAGGATTTGGTGAAGACGTCTAGACTCGCCGAGTCGCCTTAGCACTCGCCGAGTCTGGTCAAGTTGACCGTTGACCGTTGACCGTTGACCAGAGTTGACCTACATGTGTTTTCTTAGGGTCAGTGTCTTGAAAGATAAAAGTATTAATAAGGGATATATGATATTATAGGGAGTCTGTAGCTCGGCGGATCGAGTGCGAGTGATTTCAGGAGTCGCTAGCTTTCATTACCCACGAGGTGAGTCTTCTCACTATACTGTACCCGGAAGGGTTTGACTGTGTGACCGTAAGGTCGGATATGATATGTGTTATAAGTGCTATAAATGGAAAGGTAATTGCTATGCGTGCTATGTATGTTTATATGGGCCGGAAGGAAATATGTTATGTGACTGAAAGGTCGGATATGATATATGATATATGTGCTATATGTGTTAGGATAAATGTATTATTTGTTGTGTATGTTTATGGGCCGGAAGGCAATATGTTATGGGCCAGAAGGCAATATGTTATGGGCCGGAAGGCGATTATCTCAAGGGTCGGAAGGCGATTGTGTTGTGGACCGGAAGGTCAGAGCCTGGAAAGGCGTATATGAGTAAGTAGTATACTGGGGAACTCACTAAGCATTTATGCTTACAGTTGTTATGTATGTGTTTCAGGTACTAGCGAGGACCGTGGGAAGGCGCCGGCATGACGCGTACACACTGTTGATGTTTTGAGATCTTGGGGATTTTATGATTGTATTTTGATATGAAATTTGGAATAATTATATTTGGTTGAAATAAATCACTTATTTTAAATGGAAAATTTGTTTGAAAATTTGCGTTGTTACAATTGGTATCAGAGCCTTGGTTTGAGGGATTCGGGTGTACCTTCGGGTGTAACTGAACTCAAACCGAGGATTTGAGGAAAATCTTTTAAAAATAATAAAGGCATAAACTGTTATAAATGGTAAAGTGGTAAATAAGAAAGAAGCAGTGTGTACGATCAGCCAGCGCCCGAACGGTAAAGATCCCCAGAATACCTTACAATGTTATGTTATGCAATGAATTATGAATTGTTATGCATGCTAGAAGACTAGGTATTCATGATAGGACTAGAGTGGCCTGATTTGTGATGCCTTAGTCTAGGGAGTTTGCCGATATGAGATATTTGGTAGCGTGCAGGTAGATAGTGCATATCAAAGTAGAGTACTCACTATTCGGGGTTTGGGGAGGAAGATTTGGGATGAATACTGATACGGTGTGGTCGGTAGTATTGGGACCGTACTACCGAAGACACCGGGTCGGTGGAAGACCCAAGTAAGATTCCCTGGATATCGGAGACTGAGTAGGGTTGCGTTATCGAGTACAATTGTACTTGATGGAGTCTCTGATAATTTTATGTTGTATTTCAGAGACATCATGGTTACCACATGCCACGGGGCGAGTTCAAGTGGTGTGAGTGATGAGGATATTCGTCAGATGATTCAGGAGGAGGTAGCTGCAGCAATCCGGGCTGAGATCCCGGAGATGTTTGGGTCTATTAAGACCACTCTGATGGAGACGTTCGAAGAGCGGTACGCCGCACTGACTGAGACTGCAGCCGCTGCCGCTACCGCAGCCGTGGCCGCTGCTAGGCCGCAAGGGGGCGATTCGTTGCTATTCCGGGAATTCAGCAACACGAAACCCCCTGAGTTCGATGGGACGCAGGATCCGATTGCTGCAATGCGGTGGATCGCCGACATTGAAGGGTGCTTCTACACTTGCTCATGCCCGGAGCACCTGAGGGTGCGGTTCGCTTTGAATCAGCTCCGTCTGAGAGCGAAGGATTGGTGGAAGTTCGTGACAGTGAACTTCACTCTGGCGGAGATTACAGCAGTGACATGGGAGAGGTTTACTGACATGTTCTGGGACGAGTACGTTCCCCCAGTGGAGAGGGAACGATTGATTCAGGAGTTCTTGACCCTTAAGCAGGGTACTGATTCGGTTGCGGTGGTTACGCGGAAGTTTCATGAGAGGGCGATGTTCTGCCCTGAGCTGGTGTCTACAGAGCAGTCGCGGATGAGCTGGTACTTAGGCGTTTTGAGGAGGGATATCCGGGATTTTGTGTCAAACTCAACCTATCGTACTTTTACTGAGCTTCAGGCGAATGCCAGGAAGCGCGATATCGAGTTGGAGACCCAGGCCAGGGAGGAGGCCGAGTCTCGGCAGGTGGACCGGCGGCCGGCTCAGTCTCAGCCGGCAGCCAAGCGGATCAAGTCCGCTGATTTGAGGACGGGAGGTCAGAAGGGCCGCACTTGCGGGAAGTGCGGCAAGGGTCATGAGGGGGCGTGCCGAGCTGGTGGTTGCTACAAGTGTGGCAAGGAAGGACACATTGCCAGGGATTGTCCTAAGGGGTTTATGGTTTGTTTTCATTGCAACCAGACAGGCCATCGGAAGGCCGAGTGCCCGCAGCTTCGTCAGGGACCTACACCTACTACCAGGACTACTGAGACTCGACCGGCGAAGGTCGAGGCCCTGAGGGCTCGTGGGAGAGCCTTTCAGCTGACTGCGGAGGAGGTCCGCGCTGCGCCCGATGTTGTGGCAGGTATGCTATAATTCACGTATTATTTAAAGTCGAGATGTTATGCTTATGTTAATATATGTGTAGGTACTTTTCTTGTGAACTCTATGCCTGCTCTAGTGTTATTTGATTCGGGTGCGAGTAGGTCCTTTGTATCTGTAGCTTTTAGTCAGCATATCAGCATTAGTCGTGAGCCGTTAAGTCGGCCCCTGAGCGTTTCTATAGCGGCCGAGAGGGTGGTTTGTGCCACGGAGGTTCTTCGGGGATGCGTACTAGAGATTTTCGGGGTTGAATTTCCGATTGACCTAATTCCTATTGCGATGGGTGATGTCTGTGTCATCGTGGGCATGGACTGGCTGAGTCGATTCAGCGCTGTCATCGACTGCGAGCGCCAGCTGGTGACTATACGAGACCCTAGTGGAGGAGTTCTTACGGTGTACGGCGAGGGTACCCGTTCGGGATCAGCTTTTTGTTCGGCCGCTAGGGCGAGGCAATGTCTACAACAGGGATGTAAGGGTTTTATGGCGTATGTGATGGATACGCGGGAGGCTTCCGAGAGACCAAGGTCAGTGGAGGAGGTCCCAGTGGTGCGTGAGTTTCCAGATGTTTTTCCCGAGGAACTGCCGGGAGTACCTCCTGCGAGGCAAGTAGAGTTTGGTATCGATCTGATTCCGGGGGCTGCGCCTATTGCGAAGGTGCCTTATCGTCTCGCACCTCCAGAGATGCAAGAGTTGTCCTCGCAACTCCAGGAGTTGCTGGGGAAGGGATTTATTCGGCCGAGCAGCTCGCCGTGGGGAGCACCGATCCTATTCGTCAAGAAGAAGGATGGTTCACACCGGATGTGCATTGATTACCGGTAGTTGAACAAAGTGACGGTCAAGAACCGCTATCCGTTACCGAGGATCGATGATTTATTCGATCAGTTGCAAGGGGCATCTTGGTTTTCCAAGATCGATCTGAGATCAGGGTACCATCAAGTAAGAGTGCGGGATGAGGACGTCCAGAAGACAGCATTTAGGACGCGATATGGGCATTATGAGTTCGTGGTGATGCCTTTCGGGCTCACCAATGCCCCGTCAGTGTTCATGGACCTCATGAACAGGGTATGCAGGCCGATGCTAGATCGGTCTGTGATTGTATTTATCGACGACATCCTGGTGTATTCGCGATCTAGAGAGCAGCATGAGGGACATTTGAGGGAGGTCCTTGGGGTACTAAGGTCGGAGAAGCTATATGCAAAATTCTCCAAATGTGACTTCTGGTTGTGGGAGGTCCAATTTCTTGGACATGTTGTTAATCAGGTAGGGATATTGGTCGATCCGGCCAAGGTTGAGGCAGTGATGAGTTGGGAGGTACCGAAGTCACCTTCCGAGATCAGGAGTTTCCTTGGGTTGGCGGGGTACTATCGGAGGTTTATTAGAGACTTCTCCAAGATCGCAGTACCGCTCACCAGACTGACCCGGAAGGGTGTTGCCTTCTCATGGGGACCCGAGCAACAGATTTCTTTCGAGACACTTCGCCAGAGACTGTGCGAAGCCCCGGTATTAGCTCTCCCGGAAGGGATGGAAGATTTTGTCGTATATTGCGACGCATCGATTTCGGGACTGGGTGCAGTGTTGATGCAGAGAGGTCATGTGATAGCTTATGCATCGAGGCAGCTAAAGCCTCACGAGGCGAGATATCCCACGCATGACTTAGAGTTGGGGGCAGTAGTGTTCACTCTCAAGATTTGGCGTCACTACCTGTATGGGGTTCGATGTACGATATATACGGACCATAAGAGTTTGAAGTATTTGATGGATCAACCCAACCTAAATATGCGTCAGAGGAGATGGTTGGATGTGGTCAAGGATTATGACTGTGAAATCCTATACCACCCGGGCAAGGCTAATGTGGTAGCTGATGCATTGAGCCGCAGGGCGGAGAGCACTCCATTGCGAGATGTATGTCTGAGACTGACGATGATGACTCCGGTATTGGATGCTATTCGTGGGGCACAGGCCGAGGCTGTGAGATCCGAGATGCAGAAGAAAGAACGGGTCGTTGGGTTAATTTCAGAGTTCGTTAAGGATGGACGAGGACTTCTGACGTTTCAGGGTCGGATTTGGGTACCGTTCGTGGGCGGTACGCGTGCTACTTTGATGGAGGAGGCTCATAGATCGAAATTCTCGATCCATCCCGGTGCTACGAAGATGTATTTGGACTTGAGGAAGGAATACTGGTGGCCCTGTATGAAGAGAGACGTCGCCTGGTTCGTTGAGAGGTGCTTGACCTGCCGTAGAGTTAAGGCCGAGCACCAGAGACCGCATGGCAAGTTGCAGCCTTTGGAGATTCCCGAGTGGAAGTGGGAACAGATTACCATGGACTTCATCACTAAATTGCCGAAAACTGCCAGAGGAGTCGATGCAATTTGGGTGATTGTGGATAGATTGACGAAGAGTGCACACTTCCTTGCCATCAGCGAGAGTTCATCAGCGGAGAAGTTGGCGGAGTTATATGTGAGAGAGGTGGTATCTCGGCATGGAGTGCCGATCTCGATTGTTTCGGACCATGATGTACGCTTCACTTCCAGGTTCTGGAAGAAATTCCACGAGGAGCTGGGTACTAAACTGCATTTTAGTACCACATACCATCCCCAGACAGACGGCCAGAGCGAGCGGACGATTCAGACATTGGAGGACGTGCTTCGAGCATGTGTGTTAGACTTTGGGGGTAGCTGGGATGCGCATTTACCCTTGGCAGAGTTTTCCTACAACAACAGCCATCATTCGAGCATTGGTATGCCACCTTTTGAGTTGTTGTATGGTAGGAGATGTCGGACCCCCATTTGCTGGGGAGAGGTGGGACAGAGAGTGATGGGCAGTACAGAGATCGTACTTCAGACGACAGAGTAGATTCAGCAGGTTAGACAGAGGTTATTGACCGCCCAGAGCCGACAGAAGAGTTATGCGGACAGACGCCGGTCCGAGCTTGAATTTCAGGTTGGCGACTTCGTTCTCCTGAAGGTTTCTCCTTGGAAGGGAGTGATCCGGTTCAGGAAGAGGGGCAAGTTGGGGCCCCGGTTCATAGGTCCATTTCGTGTGATTGCAAGGGTAGGCCGGGTAGCTTATCGGTTGGAGTTGCCAGCAGAGTTGGGACAGATCCACAATACCTTTCACGTATCGCAGTTGAGGAAGTGTATAGCCGATGAATCGGCAGTGGTTCCATTAGAGGATATTCAGGTGGATACGAGCCTGAATTACGCCGAGAGACCAGTAGCCATCAGGGATCGGAAGATCAAGGTTCTGAGGAACAGGGAAGTACCTCTGGTGTTGGTTCAGTGGCAACACCGGAAAGGATCGGAGATGACTTTGGAGCCGGAGCGTGAGATGCAGGAGCAACATCCGGAGTTATTTGTAGAATGAGACTTCGAGGGCGAAGTCTAGTCCTAGTGGGGGAGAGTTGTAACAGCCCGGAATTTCAGGTATTGTTATAATATTGTTTTTGGGGTGTTTTAGGAGGGGACTCAGCGAGTTGGAGCCAGACTCGACGAGTAGGACCACAGACTGGGTCGCGGGTTCGCGACTGGACTCGACGAGTCCATTATGGACTCGGCGAGTCTGCGCTGTTCAGCGGAAACCCTATCCGTTCGGTTTTGGAACGTATATAACGTACTTATAGGCCGTCATTATCCGTCTTTAGCGACTGAGAAGAACCCTAAATCGGTTGTGGGCATCTAGAGCAAGGATTGAAGGCCATTGGTGATCTTGAAGAAGTTATTGTGCAAGGAAGAGAAGGGTTTGGCTAAAGGAACAGCAAGGGAATCAAGTTCTGAGGATTGGGGACACAGAGAGTGCATTATTCAAGTAATATTTCGGATCATATTCTGCTATGTTGATGTGTGCATGGATTTAGGGTTTATGGAACCCTTTTGTGACTAGATTGATTATTACCCTTGTTCCCCAAACGATTATAACCCTGTATTAGGACCTTTAGAGGTCCAGAATGTCCCATGCCTGTGTATTTCGGGAATTAAGAGAGGTTTTGGATTGGAATCCTTATGCCTTAAGTCAAAAGGTAAATTACAAGTCTTGGGGTGTAGCATGAGCACCTAAATGAAGGTCTTACGTGTTGTACCAGCTTAGGAGGACCAGACCTATGAATGGTCGGGACAATACTGATCTCAGGAAGCAGTTTGATCGACTGCATGGCATGGACTCGCCGAGTCTGATGAACAGACTCGGCGAGTAGCTTGGAGATTAACTGGGACACGTCGAGCTGTTCTTCAGACTCGGCGAGTGGAGTCGGGGTGGCCCCGCGATTCTTCCACGAGGAACTCGTCGAGTCAAGAGGGATACTCGACGAGTAGAAAGGGAACATCAGGATTTGGTGAGGACGTCTAGACTCGCCGAGTCGCCTTAGCACTCGCCGAGTCTGGTCAAGTTAACCGTTGACCGTTGACCGTTGACCAGAGTTGACCTACATGTGTTTTCTTAGGGTCAGTGTCTTGAAAGATAAAAGTATTAATAAGGGATATATGATATTATAGGGAGTCTGTAGCTCGGCGGATCGAGTGCGAGTGATTTCAGGAGTCGCTAGCTTTCATTACCCACGAGGTGAGTCTTCTCACTATACTGTACCCGGAAGGGTTTGACTGTGTGACCGTAAGGTCGGATATGATATGTGTTATAAGTGCTATAAATGGAAAGGTAATTGCTATGCGTGCTATGTATGTTTATATGGGCCGGAAGGCAATATGTTATGTGACTGAAAGGTCGGATATGATATATGATATATGTGCTATATGTGTTAGGATAAATGTATTATTTGCTGTGTATGTTTATGGGCCGGAAGGCAATATGTTATGGGCCGGAAGGCGATTATCTCAAGGGCCGGAAGGCGATTGTGTTGTGGACCGGAAGGTCAGGGCCTGGAAAGGCGTATATGAGTAAGTAGTATATTGGGGAACTCAGTAAGCATTTATGCTTACAGTTGTTATGTATGTGTTTCAGGTACTAGCGAGGACCGTGGGAAGGCGTCGGCATGACGCGTACACACTGTTGATGTTTTGAGATCTTGGGGATTTTATGATTGTATTTTGATATGAAATTTGGAATAATTATATTTGGTTGAAATAAATCACTTATTTTAAATGGAAAATTTGTTTGAAAATTTGCGTTGTTACAGTTTTCAGACACGAAATATGTTTATGAAATGATAGGATCAAACGATGTTACTTCACAAACGTTTTCCAAAGTATTGATTAAAAATGAAATTTTTGGACGTGAAATGTTGATGCAGAGAGAGCACGTTATTGCGATGCATCCATCTTGGGTTTGGGCGCAATGTTGATGCAGAGAGGGCACGTTATTTCTTACGCTTCAAGGCAGCTGAAACCTCACGAGGCGAATTACCCGACCCATGATTTGGAGCTGGGGGCTGTGGTGTTCACCCTCAAGATTTGGCGTCATTTTCTCTATGGGGTTCGCTATACGATTTACACTTACCACAAGAGTTTGAGGTACCTTATGGACCAGCCGAATCTGAACATGAGACAGCGTCGGTGGCTTGATGTGGTGAAGGATTATGATTGTGAGATCCTTTACCATCCGAGGAAATTCAGTGTGGTGGCTGATGCACTTAGCCGTAAGGCGGTGCCGATACAAGATATCTGCATGAGGATGACAATGGTGACTCCGCTGTTGGAGCGGATTCGGGAGGCTCACCATGAGGCTATGAAGGAGGAACATCGGAAGAGTGAGTGGATAGTGGGGTAGGTTTCCTCCTTCGAATATGATAACCGAGGGTTATTGACTCTTCACCGTAGGGTGCGGGTCCCTTATCATGGAGGCGTGCGTCAGGTTCTGATGGAGGAGGCGCACAAATCCCGATTCTCCATTCATCCTGGGGCGACAAAGATGTATAGGGATCTTCGTCTGGACTATTGGTGGCCCTGCATGAAGCAGGATGTGGCATGGTACGTGCAGCGGTGCTTGACCTGCAGGAAGGTCAAGGTCGAGCATCAGAGATCACACGGCAAGATGCAGTCGTTAGATATTCCGATGTGGAAATGGGAAGACATCACGATGGACTTTATCACCAAGCTTCCTAGGACCGAGCGAGGGGGTGGATTCGATCTGGGTCATCATCGATCGATTGACCAAGAGCGCCCACTTTATCCCGATTCGGGAAAGCATCTCGGCCGAGAAATTAGCCGATATCTATATCAGGGAGGTGGTGGCGCGGCACGGAGTGCCAGTTTCGGTGATTTCGGATAGGGATGTGCGGTTCACATCCAGGTTTTGGAAGAAATTCCACGACGAGTTAGGTACTCATCTGCATTTAAGCATCGCCTTTCACCCGCAGACGGATGGCCAGAGCGAGCGGACCATCCAGACTCTGGAGGACATGTTGCGGGCATGTGTTTTAGACTTCGGAGGTAGCTGGGATACCTACCTTCCGTTGGCGTAGTTCTCGTATAATAATAGCTATCATGCGAGTATCGACCGTCCTCCCTTCGAGATGTTGTATGGGAGGAGGTGCAGGACCCCGATATTTTGGGGCGAGGTTGGCCAGAGGGTCATGGGGAGCACTGAAGTAGTGCTCAAGACGACAGAGAAGATTCAGCAGGCCCGGAGCAGGCTTCAGACTGCTCAGAGTCGGTAGAAAAGTTATGTCGATAAGTTCTGATTAGACCTGGAGTTCCAGGTTGGGAATATGGTTCTCCTGAAAGTGTCGCCTTAGAAGGGCATCATCCGATTCAGGAAGCGGGGCAAGTTGGGTCCCAGGTTTATTGGACCGTTTAGGGTTGTATCCCGGGTGGGCAAGGTGGCGTACCAGCTGGATCTTCCAACCGAACTCAGTCAGATCTACAGCACTTTCCATGTCTCCCAGGTGCGGAAGTGCCTGGTGGACGACTCAGTGGTGATACCCTTGGAGGACATTCAGGTTGATGACAGCCTGAATTACATCGAGCGGCCTGTAGCGATCATTGACCGGAAGTCAAAGGATCTGAGTAACAAAAGAGTGGAACTCGTGAAGGTGCAATGGCAGCACCGGAAGGGGTCGGAGTGGACATGGGAACCAGTGGACGAGATGATGGAGCATTACCCCGAGCTGTTTCAGGAGCGAGCAACAGACTTCGAGGACGAAGTCTAAAATAAGTGGGGGAGATTTGTAGCACCTGATTCTTGGAAGTTTGGAGCTTAGAAGAAGAAGGAGGAGGTTGAAGGGTGCAAGGAGGGGAAGTAGATCCGAAATCTACACTGTGAGAAGCTTCAATTCAGGTAGAAAAGTTCCTACCTTGATTACTAGTTCATGAGATCCCCTTTTTTTCCCTAATTGATGGTTTTCAAGCCCTAAAACCTCAAACTCCATGAGGTTATGCTCTATGTTCTGAAAGGACTTCAGATCTGGACCCTATGGACACCTTAGAAGTGTAAAGTCTTTGTGGTTAAATTGATTGAGGTCCCTATTGAGTGTATGACCTCATAAAGATCTTGGAATTGCCTTTTGGAGCTCATAGGGCCATGCATGCACATAAAGTTTGCAACTTTATGTGATAAGCATACCCTAGGAGCTTAGATCTATGGTTTGGAAATGTTGCATGTCTCATATTTGGTCTGTATGGGAGGAGGGTTGAAGGGACTCGGCGAGTTCCAAAGTGGACTCGGCGAGTTCTATGAAGATGGTCTTAGACTCGACAAGTTGGATGAACAACTCGGCGATTCCTTCGACGATTGCCTGGAACTCGACAAGTTGTTCTTCAGACTCAGCGAGTCATATGAACTGCTACTAAGTTAAGAGGGGTTTAAGTGTAGAAGGTCCAACCCTTCGTAGCTGCACGCAGGATTAGCAATTAATGTGTAGCAATATTCCCAGAAATCCAAATCCCCAAGATGGATGCTCTGGTGAGGATTTAGAAGCGAATAGGAGATATGCTCGGGGGACTCGGCGAGTTGTTCTCGGACTCGGCGAGTCGGATCGCGAGTCAGTCTAATCATCCCAAGTAGTGAGTTAAGGGTGACTCACTGAGTGGGAAGAGGGACTTGATGAGTTAGTGTTGGGATAGTAAGAGAGGGACTCGGCGAGTATGTGCCGTTACTCGACGAGTCCAGTCAACTGGAAGTTGAATTTAACCAAGGAGTTGACCTTGGACCAGGGGTAGGTCAGTCATTTGACCTAAGGGTATTTAGGAGTGACTCATCTATGTTTATGGATTTATAGCTGGAGGATTGTCGGTGCAGCAGTCAGTCGTCTAGCAAGCAGACTTTCAGCAGCTACTTTTCGAGGTGAGTTACCTTCCAGTAGCGGTGGGTCTACGGCCACAATGCCGGCCCACCAGTAGGAGTTGTATGTTAGATGATTGTCTTTGTGATATTCATCTAGGTTTGCTACTACTTGATATGTTTATGTGCTAGTATGTTATGATGATATGTGATAGTGGTAGTAGAGGTGAAATAGTCCCCGGTTACCGGTCGAAAGGACTGAAGGGGAGGCCAGCACCCAGATATGCTAGGCAGTATCCGGTCGAAAGGACCGAAGGGGAGGCCAGCACCCAGATATGCTAGGCGGTATCCGATCAAAAGGACCGAAGGGGAGGTCAGCACCCAGATATGCTAGGTAGTATCTGGTCGAAAGAACCGAAGGGGTAGGTCGGACACCCAGATGTGCCTGACAATATTTGTATGTTATGTGATTATGTGGTACGATGGGGGAACTCACTAAGCTTCGTGCTTACAATTTACAGTTTTGTTTTCAGGTACCTCTTCTTCGAAGGGGGAGGAGCTGGCGCGGTAGTGGCACATCATACACGCACATTGTTTTCCGCACCATGAGTTATTCTGGGATTTTGTACTCTGACATTATGGTTGTTTTTATGTTTTGGTTTTCAGACACGAAATATGTTCATGAAATGATAGGATCAAACGATGTTATTTCACAAACGTTTTCCAAATATTGATTAAAAAAATGAAATTTTTGGACGTGAAAATTGGGTCGTTACATAAACCCATGAGAGCCCAATATTCTAGCAAAAGCCCAACATTAAAAGTATAATGGCCCAACAAGGTCCAATCTTAAAATTCCAAAACATGGCCCAATACCGAGAATTGTCAAGCCCAAGAGTCCATCTGTTGATTACGTGGGGCGTACACAACTTGTACGCCCAGTGTACGCCTCAAACTCCCAATCTACTCCATTAAGCACTTAATCAGTTATGCTTCTTGCCAAACTCTCAGATCTGATCCTAAAGGGTGACTTAATACGTAAACTTGGCAACTTTAAACCCATGCATGGCTTAATAGGACTTAAAGCTGAAAAATAAGCTTAATAAAGTTCTTAACACTTGCATGGGCCAATATCTTTCACAAAGTTTGCATTTTTATGAACAATAGACCTCCATGGAGCTAAGATCTAACACCCATGGATTCTGGAGTAGATCAAAAGCTGAACTTTATCTCAAAAGACCCAAAAATGCATAAACAAAGTCCCAAAACTAGATCTAGCATAATGAAACATCAAGTAGAGAACTTTATACCTCAAATGGCTTGTAATAACGATGATGAATCTGGATCTACAAGCCCAACCTACTTCCAAGCAACCACCAAAAGTTCTTTTTCTTCTATATGCACCAAAATGCCCAAAATCACACTAAGAACTCAAATACCACTCAATGGGGGCTAGGGTTTCGAGATTATAGGTTGAGATGGATGGGTTTGCAAATGGGGAGAGTTCTAAGAGTTAATGAGGCTTAAATAGGGTCCAAACTCTAAAATTTAGGGTTTGCATTTGACCCACGTACGCCCAACATACACATGGTGCGCCCAGCCTACAAGGGTGATGCTCCACGATCATTTGAGCCTTGTATGCTTAGCTTACTCCGTGTACGCCGAGCGTACTCGGCATTGCCCCAATTCCTTACTAACTTCAAATGGCTATAACTTCTTCGTTTTAATTCTGACTCCAACGATCCTTATATTCACAGAAAGGTAATGAGAAGCTATACACTTCTATTAACTCCCCTTTTCCTTAAACTTTCCAAACTAAAATTCAAAATTCATAAAAGGCCCAAACTGGAATTTTACTGATATACCCTTAGACTCCAAAACACAAACCGAACTCCCGATCATCTAATCTATATTATCTACACTCAGAGGGGACTAAGTCTCTTTCCTAAAGGCCCTAACCCTTATCATCTCACTTGTTGTACGATAATAATTAAATTTATAAATAAGGATGGTTACTGAAAAAAATAAAAAAAAGTAAAATAAAATTAGAAACATGGTGTTACATAAAGTTTCATCGGTTTCTTAAAAAAGGATTTGTTAAAGCTCTAGGTTATTAAAACAGCTAACTACAATGAGCTAACTACTCGAAAGAAGTGTATATGCTCCTAAGTCATTGGTTATCACCTCCAAGTCTTTAGGTTAAGTGGTGTCCTGATAATGTATTCACGGATGAAAACGATTCAACATCATCATCGTGTCTTTTCACAACACATCTACTATACTTTGGGGGTGGTGTGTGTGTGTGTGTGTGTGTGAGAGAGAGAGAGAGAGAGAGAGAGAGAGAGAGTCTTTGGGGTGATGTTCACATAGGATTTCTACGTGTAAAAAGACATCGTGGCGGATAGCCCATCGTGGCGGATAGGTGGTAAAACTGTTAGAGGTGAAACATTCCCTCGCACCTATCATACTAGCTAATTAATTAAATCTTTAAACTTTTGACTCAAGTTAATTGTCAATGGCTGGTGACATATAGACTTGTTATGTACGTTGAGTCTTTCCCAACACCACCACACTGTTAACATTATGCTGACTCTACTCATTTGTCTTTCTAGAGAAGAATAAGCACTGTTTGGGTTATGAGTGTAGCTCACCACCAAATGAGTTGATGATTGTCACTGATAACACTTGTCACTTTTTAATTTGTATGGTTCATAATTCTCTTTTTTATCTTTCTTTTCCTTTATAGCTAGCCTTTTTTTCCATCTTCTCTTTTCTGCTCGTGCTTGCATATCAACTCATATCAATATTCAATTGCTCTCTATGCTTATGATTATCCAAGGATCATAATCATCTAGCACTAAAGAAAAGTTGGTGGTGAATTTGATGCAGAATTGAAGCTGTACGATACCTGTAATATTAGTTAAATTTTATCATGGACACCATGGATCAATCATCATCCGTCCCTCCTGGATTTCGATTTCATCCTACTGATGAAGAACTTGTCGGTTACTACCTAAGGAAGAAGGTTGCATCTCAGAAGATCGATCTTGATGTAATTAGAGACATCGATCTATACAGGATCGAACCATGGGATCTGATAGGTATTCCTTCGCTTCCTTGGTTTCTTATTACGTATTGCTACAAGATCCAAAGATCGTAGAAGAAAATCTTTGCTTATGTTTTGCATAGTGCTAATAATTAGGTTTTAGGTTTTTTCTTTTCATTTATAAAGAAAACCATTTTGTCAAAATCTCAGCCAGCCTATGATCAATATCAAGCTATGATCATGACGACAAATATTTTCGAATATACTTTTTGATACGACATTGACTGATCAGTAACGTACGTTTGATCTGTTTTTTTCTTTTCTTTTTTATAGAAAGATGTAGGATTGGATACGAAGAGCAAACTGAATGGTACTTCTTTAGTCACAAGGATAAAAAGTATCCAACGGGAACAAGGACGAATAGGGCAACAATGGCGGGTTTTTGGAAGGCTACTGGAAGAGACAAAGCAGTTTACGAAAAACTAAGGCTCATAGGAATGAGGAAAACGCTTGTGTTCTATAAAGGAAGAGCACCAAATGGACAGAAAACCGATTGGATCATGCATGAATACAGGCTTGAATCCGAAGAAAATGGTCCTCCTCAGGCAAGTAATTATTCCAAATGTAGATCTATTCACTCTTCAAAAAATTCTTCTTGCTTACGATATATATCATCTTTTTTCCAGTTATCATGGGTTATTTTTTCTCTTTTGATAAATCTTTAAAAATATGGTGTTGATTTTATGTTATTTTTACTATCTTCATCTATTTTCCATATTAATTTTAACCATGGTGTCTTCTTAGTTCTTTGTTGAGTCGTACATTTCATATTTAAAGAAAACGTAGTTATCTTCATCTTTTTCCAATGTTGCCGGTTTTAATTTTTTTTTTCTCTTCTTGCCTCTCTTCAATCTTTCATATTTGTTCTCTGGATCAAATCATCAAAACGTTTATAAGCTCAATATTGTACCATATATATTTTATGTTTTGATAAAAAATTATTCCTGGTTAATTTCTTATAAAAAACGCAAGTGCGAAGAAGATCTAAACAAGGAACAAAAACACCTTCAGTGCGTAAATTCATGAACAAATTTATATTTCGACAAATCACCATCAAATAATTTGTTTCGGTTAATGTTTTTCACCTCGTTTACTACCTACAACATAATATATATTAGACAGATTAGAGCTCCCATGTTGAAATTCCGATCCCACGTTTCGTTTTTAATCAATCAATTTCCACAATTTTATAAAGTTTAATGGATATATATTTCATACAATTTTATTATTTTTTTCTCTGGATTAAATTTTACAAATTTCAATAGAATATGTTCAAAAAAATCATTTATGCTCTTGTTTTAACCTACAAGATATCATGTGTGTGTCGTATAAAAATATCTTTTTTCATGCATGCTCTCCGCCACTGTCTTGTATTCTTTAGTTTGTGTTCGGATGTCCCTTTCACTTAATTTCCTTTTTGGTGTAAAATCTTTGAGAGTATGTGTGTGTATGTGAGGCAAAAAAACTTTTACTTTCACCGTTTCACGACCATTACTAATAAAAAAACGTTCATCACAAAGATAATTTCAATTCAAATTAAAGAAAGTGCAAGTACTTGGCTTTTCGCCGTGAGTTTTTTAACTTCTTAAAGTAGTCTTCCACCATGTACACATAATCCATCCCAGTTTGACTTCCGTATCATGTTTTCTTTGGTTTCATAACACTTCTTACATCTAGTCACTAAGTCAAAGAGGATCTATCATAAAGGAATGGTTTAAAATGTTTCGTACAAAAGTATAAATATAATAATTTTGGACTCGGCTACCTTAGAAAATTGTAATTAATCAATTAAAAGAAGTTTTGTGAAATTATTTAGTTGACTATGTATGCATGGTGATCAATCTTTTGCAGGAAGAAGGATGGGTGGTGTGTCGTGCATTCAAGAAACGATCAACAGGACAAACTAAAACCACCGAAGGATGGGAATCAAACTTCTTCTATGATGATTCAAGCCGAATGGATCCGATTGATTACATTACAAGTCAACCCTCGAGTTCCATATTTTCACAAAGCTTCATGTGCAAGCAAGAGTTGGAAGCAGTAGAGAATTTGAACTTCGTCCACTGTGATCAATATGTACAACTTCCACAACTCGAAAGCCCATCACTCCCATTAATAGAGAAGCCTAGCTCTATATCATTGGTGTCATCATCTGAAAATAATGATCTAGAAGACGATCTACAAGGAGGGAGAAACATACACAACAACAAACGTAGTATGAATAATATAGATAACGTCGATAAAGTGACTGACTGGAGAGCTCTTGATAAGTTTGTAGCTTCTCAGTTGAGCCAAGAGGATCGATATGGGCTTGGTGAAGGTTTGTCTTCCAGCTTTCAAGGGAAAGAAAATTCGAATTTCTCTTATATGTTTATGGAACGTGGTAGGGAAGAAGAAGATGGTGGAGGAGGAGGAGGGAAGCTGAATGTTTTGTTGAGTTCGAGCCACCAAGATCATTCTGATATTGGAATATGCATATTTGATAAGTGATGAATACGAAGTACTACATTGATGCTTTGAGGAGATGATAATACTGGGAGTCTCATAAGTATAAGAGTTCAGTGATGAATACGAAGGACTACATTGATGCAATGACGAAATGATAAATTGATAATACTAGTAATCTCATAAGTATAAGAATTCGCTAATCTTGAGACATATATAACGCGTACATGTATCTTTGTCTTTCTCTTTATATATTGTTGTGAAGGAGTCGTAAGAGTACAAAATAAGAACCACTCTTCCCTTATATTACCAACGAGTCATATACAATGTATACACAAAAACTATTTCCTATTTTATAAATTTAAGATTCGTTATTAAACAAAATCTTTGTTTAAGTTTCCGTTCTTTGAAACAATATTGTATAAAAGAACTTTGGGGCAAAGAGGGAAAAATACATATGAAAAAATCAATTTTATTCGTTATACCAAAACTGATTCCAATAAACCCCCTTAAATCTCTGATCGATTAAGGTAAGTTATGTATTTTTAGTTGATTCTTCATATTTTCCACAAATGTAATGATTAATAACACAATTGATGTATTTTAGTAGGACGTATTTACCATGGATGGTTGTATCATACTTGATTTCATCGTTTATACTGTGAAGTATCATGATCCTACTCTCATAATGATAATTAATTTGATTTTGGAGGATTGGAATACAATGTGTTCTAAAAATTTGTTGCAAAATCTAATTAAGGAATTGCCGTTGGCATGTTTATTTAAGATTGTGTTCAAAAAGCCATTAACTATTTTGCAAAAACATTAAGATTTAAGATGTACTGGAACATTCTTAAACATGGATAACATTATGGTAGAACTAGGTGATTTCCGGCTTTGCGCTAGAATAGAATTATATAGTTAAAATAATAACTTTTACCAAATTATTATTTAATATTTCTACTTTGAAATAAAATGTTAGTAGTAAAGCAAACATATAGTTAACATATCAGTTTTATTAAACATTATAGTTTAATTTTTAAGTCATTGTGATATATATATAATTATTTGATAATTTTATAAACCATTTAAAATTATGTACATTATATATCAAATGAATAATAATATAACAGGTAAGAAAACATATGAAAAAAAATATAAACTGCAACTTTTAATAACATAAAAATAGAAAAACATTTATTATAACAATTGTATTAATATATATATATATATATATATATATATATATATATATATATATATATATATATATATATATATATATATATATATATATATATACAACGAGTAATAAAAAATATAAAAAATAAACACTATAATTTTTAATAACATAAAAATACTAAAACATATATTATAACATTGTATTAACTCTTCATATTTAAATCATAAATCTCTTCAAATACATTAATGTTTTTAATGAACAAAACTTTACAACCTTATAAAAGAAAATAAAATAAAAAGTTATTAGTGATTACTAATTAATAATCATAAGTTAAAAAACTTTTGAGTTTTAACTAATAAATATACATAAATTAAAAAACTCTTGAGTTGTAGTATGGGGTTCAAATGAATACGGTACTTGGAAATGTATTATTATTATTATTATTATTATTATTATTATTATTATTATTATTATTATATTCTTTTAAATAATTGGTTTTGATGCATCATTTGAATCCCTTCAATTATTAAACATAAAGATATTTAATTAATAATATACATAGGTGCATATACATGTTAAACAAATCACATATATATATATATATATATATATATATATATATATATATATATATATTCGTAAATATCATATGTAATTCTTATGGTAATAATATGTATAAATTACTTTCATATGAAGAACATATCATGATAAGTCTATCATAATTACATATTAAATATTCAAAATTATGTTATCTTTTAAATATGATGTGTAGGATAACCAACAAAAAATTAATATAAAATAAACATAATCAAAATAGAAAAACTACAATCAAATAAATAAGAGCAATTGGTGGTTAAATATATAAATAAAGATGTTACATAAACATACATTTGAATCAAAAGAAAAAACTAACATTCGTCAACTTTGCTCAAACAAAAAAACCTATATCCATTTTATAAATATTCTTTTTTCATTTAACACCATTCAACCATAGAAACTTGATGACAATAGTTCACTAACCTGCATTCAAAATATTTTTCTTGAAAAAGAAGAATCATAAAGATATTCCAAGCAAAACATCGATCTTTGGAGAGTCACATTCAAGATTGAGTAATACACACAAATCACATATAAAGATTAAATGGGAAAATGAATATAAAGAAAGAATAGAGATGCTTCATTTGTTTTGGTTGAAAGAAAAAAACATATTACAATTACCATCGATGCGACATAACCCATTTCTTCAAATCATCATATTTGGATCGTGAATGCTTCAACTATATGAAAACTTTTGAATCACAATATCTTCAAATCCTTCTTACATGTAAGATTTTATATAACACAAAAGACACAAAAGATTGGCCTTTAAAAAGTAAAGTTTTCACTAAATGCTAATTAAACATAATATAAATTATAAAACTTTTGAGTGTTAAATCATAATTAAGAAAAATTTTGAGTTGCACTAGTTAAAAAAAGGGGTTTCAGATGAATGTGGTTTGAGAAAGTGAAAAAATGGGGTTTCAAATGCATGAGATACAAGAAAAAAATACTAGCTTTATAAGTATGTATGATTATCCTTTATCTCTCTCTCTCTCTCTCTCTCTCTCTCTCTATATATATATATATATATATATATATATATATATATATATATATATATATATATATATATATATATATATATATATATATATATATATATAAGGCGTAAGAACCATGGTTACAAAATTAATTAAACTTTTATAATAAAACTCAAAGTTATGGATCAATTAATTTAAATAAATTATTAATTAATAGATATTTTTAGTTGTATAAAATTATAATTGTTTATTTAAATTAATACATAACCTCATAATCTGTATTAATTTTATTTTAATTTTTATTCTAATGTTATTAATTTAATGTAATTACAGTAAGAAATTTAAATTTTGAAATTTGAAATGAAGAATCAATAGGTTGACAAGTGTCATGACATTAATCAGGATGCCTAATAGGGTGACATATAGCCAAATAAAGATTAAATATATTTATTTATTAGAATAGAGAGATCATAGGGAATATTTAACAAAGTACTTAGAAGAGATAGAGTAGACCTACTTAGGAGAGATGGAGTAGACAAGGTAGACAATGATGCATTATCTAAAGATGTTTCTAAATCACATGAATAATAAGACGATGTAGCAAGCTTGAATAAAATACAAGATCACCTTTTTTTGTTAGAACTTTATGTTGATCATCATATTCTAAAATGAAGCCACAGCAACCGATGATCATCATAATTGTGCAGAAGAAGTTCTCTACTCTATACACGATCCTTCCATTCCTTATTTGTCAATCATCCCTATTTTAGGGATGAAATCAAAAACAACTAAAAGAATGCATATCCAGTTATGATGTTGCGGATAACCATACCAATCTATATGAAATATGATAACTTGTGGTTATCCGTTAGTCATGGTAAACGAAATAGTGACATTTATTTTCCTTCAGATTGTACGTGTCTTAGAGGGGCAAGAACACTTATCCAAATTAAGTTTTTAATTTGTAACCACCATCTTGAATGAAATTTGATAGGAACTTGTTATATATTCTTATATTTCTATGTAATAAGTGTTATGGATAAAAAAATTTACTTACCGCTAACATCTTGAAATTGAACTAACATCACATGCAAGCCAAAGATCTTGGATTTATTCAGTATGTTGGACTTTCATCGTTTTTCTTATAAAATCTTGTGCGTGGACTCAGTGCTTAAAGAAAAATACATATACCAAGTCAACTACACGTCGTCAATGCCTCATTAACTTTGAAGACCCTCTAAAAAATCGGGCCAAGCAAAGATCGAGGAGAATTCCAAAGAATATTGAAGTTCTAGTTATTCTTGTTATGTATAAAATACTAGTTGATCAATGCACACAGACACGCCCACTTCTTTTTTTCTGATTCTTTCAACACTTTAGCACAAACATATTCTTTCTAAGATCATGTAGCACTTGTAACATTTATTTACGATTTAATATATGTTCTAGGGCAGGTGAGTTTATCACCTCCTGAGGTTTTATGTCGGAAATCCAAAAGGATTAAGGTATTTCTTCGTACATCTATGTGTTCTTACTTTTGTTTTACTTATTAATAATTGTTTAAATGATTACAACATTGTTTGTATAGTTATTTGATTGTTTAACTATTTTCGTATCAGCTTATCAAGATATTTTGTGGAATCGTGATACCTTCTCGAGTATCTTAGAATTTTCTTATATAAAATTATCTATTAACCATTTTAACACTATTTTTTCTTAGAATATTCCAAATACACTTGCTTATAATTTAAAATGAATCGACTATATTAAATAGTTTTCTGAATATCAGTATCTTCTTCTTAGGATCTTGGGTACTCTCATGATCTTCAACATATCTCAAGATCTTCAACGCTCTAATTTTCAACATCTTTTCTTAAACATCACACCACACTTACTAATTTGGTTACAAAATTAATTTGTTAATTTGTAACCAAAAAATTGGCATCATCCGTGGGACATGTGTTGTTATTTTATTTTTCTATTTAAAGTTACTCGAAAAGCCTTTTTCAGATTTTCAATCACTTACACATTTTTGCACAAAAAATGTCTTCTTTACCAAAATCCACTTCTAGCATTATTTCATTTCTCAAGTGGTCAGAGCCTTCCCTCGCTTCCTGCAGCCACCTCACAAAAAAGGAATCTTGAGATCCCTATAAGTGGAATCCCAACATCCTCGTCACTCCAATACTCAGGAAATGCAACTCGGGAAATATCAATTATGGTCTCGAACAATGAGATCATAGTTATGATGACCAGAATGAATCGACATGTCACTAAGCAAATTGAAACCAACAAGATCATATTCGATCAGATGGAAGTACTAAGCTCCCAGTACGGGTGTTCTTGTATCCCAAGTTAGAGACTTAATATACAAGAAAGCTTCCATCTTCATAGATGTGGCAACTCCTAGTGCTGGAGATCTTGTATCCCAAGATCTTGAAGGGATATTTAATATTCCACTTAGGTGCTAATATCATGGAATAAGTCCAATCATGGAAAAGGAACTCAAACAACTAAGAGATATGATCTCAAGTGTACCAAGTGTCATTCAACCCATACCATAGTATTCAGTTGTCATGTAACATCCATTCCTGAGAAGTTTCTTATTTCAGGATTACGGGCAATATATGGATCAAGTAAAGGCATTTGGATTCAAGGGAATAGGGTTTAGACCCTTTTGGATGTTGATAATATTGGTTAGGTGATCTAATCCATTGTTGTAACATCCATAAAATTTCAGTAAAATTTAAACTTTCCAAAACAATCCTTTTTCTATAGAAGTGTTTACAAAACCGTTGTTTCCAAAACATTTAGTTAAAACCGGAATCATTTACACATAGTTTTCAAAATATTCACATTATCATAAGAAACCATAAGCCCAAAATGCAAGGATGTGTACGGTCACGCCTCAGCCTTGCCAAAACATCTGAAGCACCTGAAACAATAAACTGAAACCAAAAGCACAAAGCTTAGTGAGTTCCCCCAAAGTACCAACACGCAAACAACGGCATATATACAAATAAACAGCATGCATGTAGTGCCTTCAACATGTCTAGCCCGCATCACCAAGCCTTCAGCCTGTCTTGATCGCTCCTGATCCTTCAGCATGACTGGATCGCCTCGCAGGGCCTTCGGCATAACTAGACTACCTCGCAGGGCCTACAGCCTATTTAGACCACTCCCTAGCCTTCGGCATGACTGGACTTCCTCGTAGGGCCTTTAGTCTATCTGGATCGTTCATCGGGCCTTCAGCCTGACTGGTCCACCTTCAGTCGATCCTGGCCGCCCTGGATCTGTTGGCCTATAGCACAAAGCAGGACCGCCTCAACCCGACCACACACACATGTCGACATATACATAACTCATAACCACATAATCAATCAACCGGAAAGCACAGATCATACATACCAATAAGCATAGCATTATCCTATCTATCAGGATACTGATCTAACATACCATAACAACATAGCAACATCCTATCTACCAGGATACCGATCTAACAGATCATAAAAACAAAGCAACATCCTATCTACCAAGATACCGATATAACATATCATAACAGCATACAAGCATATAATAACCAGGATAACAATCCATTGGGCCGAAATTGGTTCCTTTGACCCATAAGTACAGTGAGGAAAACTCACCTCACAAGTAGCACTAATTGACAAGATCCAACTCTCGAATCACAGCTCCGAGCTCAACCGCCTACAACCATGACTAACTCCATCAAAATCCAAAATTCCCAAAAATACCCTTAAATTCAAACTTGGTCAACCATGGTTAAAGTCAATAGTCAACAGTCAAGGTCAATAGTCCATGTTGACCCGGCTCACCGAGTGTATCTAGCAACTCGTTGAGTTCCTTTAATATTCAGAAAAATCCGGAGAAACCCCCGAGTTATCTTATCAACTCGACGAGTTTGCTCGGTATCCAGAAGATGGGGAAACTCGGTTCAACTTGTCGAGTTGGCAGAGCAACTAGTCGAGTTTTCCTATCCTTAATGCATTCAAACACTTCCAAGCGAAACCAAAGTCCCAAACTATAGATCTGGTCCTTTATGACTGAAATACCATGTAAAGTTGCTATCTTTACGTCCATTCATGGTATCAAGTGGGCTAAAATACTCAAATAAGGATTATTAAGGGACCTAGGGCATGAAGGAGGGACAATATTTGATAAAGTTAGCAACTTTAAGTCCACGGAGGCTGTGAGATGTCTAGATTTGAAACCATGGCTCCATGACATGCTCAAATCCAAGAATGCTCCCAAAACAAGCTAATAATGGCCATAACTTCCAAAAGAAGAGATATAGAAAATAGATGATCAAGATAACGACTTTATACCTCCAAGTGGCTGCAACAACACTGAAAACCGCAGATCTAAAGCTTCTCCCTTCAACTTTGCACCACTAACTTCAAGCTCCTTCAAGAAAAGCACCAAAGAATACTCTTTAATCTCACACACACTCGAAATGGAGAAAGATACACGATTAGGATTTTCTCTGGACTGAGGGTATGATGAGGGAGGCCAGCAATAGGTCATAAGTTCTTTAAATAGGGTGCAAAACCCTAAAAGTTAGTGTTTCATCTTCAGCCTTCAACTCATCGAGTTGGAACCTTCCAACTCGTCGAGTAGGTCTTATAATCAGGCAGCCTTCTTAGTTTCTACACAACGAGTTGGGGCCTCCCAACTCATCGAGTTGGCTTTCTAAACTATATAAAATTCCTAGATTTTCATTCCTGGAAATTAGGATGTTACAATTTTTTTGTGTTTTGGAGCTAAGGGGTAAAATGGGAAAAGTTATATATTAGGCTTCTTTCATGGATTATGGTTTTTAGTTCAAAAAATTGTTAAGCCAAAATTAACTAGATAGAAGTTTATGGCTCGTCAATACCTTTCCATGGATATAAACATCACTAAAAAAGGAGTTCAAATGAAAAGGTTATGGTTGTTTGAAGTTGAGGTGGTTTTGGGTGAAAGTCATGGCCACGGACTGGGATTAGTAAGGCCCAAGCCCATTATTTTTTTTTAGGTTTTTTAATGTATTTAAGCTTAATGTTCCGCATTTTTGATCATTTTATCAGCCTCCATCATCTCTACAACCACTTAGGGGAAACCTTAGCCTCCGCCTTCAAGATTTGAGCTTTGCATCTCTCTTATCTCCTCTTTTGGATGCTTTTTATGTTATTTTGATGAAATAAGAAGATCAAGAAGGTTATTTTAGTTGCAAGGATTGATGCTTCAAGTTTGGATCCATCAAAGGCACTACATTTCTAGACCATTGTAAGTTTAAAGTTCCAATCTTGCTAACTAGTTCATTAGATCTTGTCATTTGGGGTTTTTGGCACCTTTAGTCCATTTTATGAGTGATATTGGAGTTGAGTGGACTCCAACATCTTCTAATCACTTTGGAATGTTTGTTAGACCTCATGGACTAGATAAGTAATGATCGTTTGCCTTCCCTTTTAGCATGCAAGTTATCTTGGTCCTTTAGGCCATTTTCGTGTATTAAAGTTTAAATATTGAATGACTGGGGCATTATTATAGATAAAGTTGGAAACTTTACCCCTCTATACATCTTGTTGATTTAGATCTGGAAGTGGGGGACTTGGACTTAATGGATAAAGTTGAGAAACATGCATTTTTGGTCCATTTGAGACTTAAAGTCTAGATTTTGATATTTTGGACATTCCTAGTGGATACAATTGGAAACTTTAACCATTAAGACCTTGGAAAGAATCAAATATAAGCTTTTGGGCTCTTGAAATTGGAAGAAAATGGATTAAGCTCATTTGAGCTGTTCAGACCAATCCCCACGACGTGGCGATTGTGGAATCAATGATTGTTTTGGCACTTAGTGCCCACGACGAGGCAAAGGAAGGCCACGATGTAGAGGGCTATTGTTGGAAATTTTGACCTTAGCTTTGACCGTTGACTTTTTGACTGGTTGGACTTTTGGTTAAACTTAGGTAGAATTAAGTATTTGACTAATGGTTGATTTCAATTTGTCTTTAGGAAGCTTAAGTTGGTTTTTCTCATGTTGAAGTAGATGTTGGGCTTCTATTGAGTAGTTTGGGTGCTTCTTCTCATTGTTTTTGTTGGTCGAAGGCACCAATGTCAGCCCAATGGATTGTGTTATGTACGATTTTAGATGTCATTGTGACTCTTGCATGTATGATTGGATTGAAATATACCCCAGGGATGGAGTCTAAAGTTGGGCTCATAGTTGTATTTTTGGGTTGAAAGAAACCCCAGGGCTAGGTTAATGATTGTATGTTTAGGTACAAAGAAACCTTAGGGTTGGGCTCATTATTGTATGTTCGAGTTGAAAGAAACCCCAAGGTTGGTCCCATGATTGTATGTTGGACTGGAATATACCATTGGGCTGGGCCCACTGATATATATCGTATATGGTATTTTGGGTAACTCGGTAGGCTTTGTGTTTATGGTTTTGTGGTTTAAACGCTTTCAGGTACTTCCGGTTTCAAAAGGAAGAGCTCGACTTGATCGCAGTGTATCCCTTGGGGATTTATTCTGCAATGATTTTTTATGATTTTACTCTAATGTTTTTAGAATAATTTTACTCTGATTGTCTTTTGGGATAATGAATGAATGATTTTGACTTATTTGAAATTGAAAATTTTACTCGGTATTTTTTGGACATTACATGTCAGCCATAGGATTTCAAGATTCGCTCCCCCCATATGCGACATTGAAGTTACAAATAGGTTTAAAGCGCCAAAAATGAAGATGTATGATGGGACCATGGATCCTGAGGAGTATATTTCCTAATACAGAGAAAGCATGGAGATAGTCCCAACTCCACAACATTTCAAGGAAGCTTCTTTATCCAAGGGTTTTGGTTCAACCTATTGGATTAGGTGTCTAAGCTCGTAACTATAATTGGTATATACTTGAATTGATAGTAGGACAGTCCTTTTGGGTTCCCCCCATACTAGCAACTGAACATGATGACTTTTGGATAAAGATGTTGAATTTATTATTTGATTAATAAGTTGAAATAACTGATTTATTAATTTACTATGAAAATAATATATTAATTATAAATCATATTATTTAATTAATATAAAAAGTGAAGGAGTTGTTTCGAAATTTATTGATAGCTGAGGAATTGGGCTCTTGGACCTCCCTAGAAAGTTTTGACAAAAACTTCTAGGAAGGCCCTAGAATTTCCGTCCAATGGCCTTGGATGGGAAGTCTATGGGTTGCTTAGGCCTTAAGCTAAGGAATTAGGATTTCCTCCTAAAAACCCTAGCTTTGGCTCTAAGTTACCTCAGCTATATAAAGGGCTATACCCCTTCATAATTTCGGCCACTCTTAACCCTAGAAGAATAGCCGAATTTCTCTAGCCTTCTCCTCCTCTCTCTCCTCTCTCATCCTCTTGCTTAGTTTGGGTGTGAACCATTAGAGGTATTACACTTGTGACACTTGCTCTGAAGCTTCAAGAAGTCTTAAATTCAAATTGTTATTACTACATAAGAACCAAATGTATGTTTACTATCTTTTGTTATAGATTTCGAAAATAGTATATGCCTCCTAGGGTTTTCCTTTTGATGTTCAATACTTGTATGTTCAATTAGAGAAAACATAGATCCAAGATAATTAGGGTTGCATGCATACATAGTTATTGTTTGTTATGCTCAAAACCCATCACAACCCTTACATATATCTTTAGCAAAACTAACAAGTTATTACAGAGTAACTCAAGGCATTGATGAACCTTTTAGAGATTATGTTAACAAGTTTGGCAAAGAAGTCCTAAATAGCCTACATCTAGATATAGAAACATCTTTGGAAGCTTTCAAGATAGGACTAAAGAAAGATTCCCCATTTTACGAGGATCTTATCATGACCCCATGTAAGAAATTGGATGAATTCATAAATAGAGCCTTAAGATTCATTAGGCTAGAAGGAGACATGAAGATCCAAAAGAGTACAAACACTTCCTATAATTATCCTAACGGGAAGAATGAATCTTCCTCCCAAAAAACCCCATCGTGCTAAACCTTACTCAAGATCCGAGAACCATAGGATCAATGCTCTAGAGGATGAAGAGGAAAATGAAGTTTATCATGAGATATATGATTACTGCATTTCCGTTAATGTTTTAGGTCTACTCTATGCAATGTTGAATCTTGGGGAAAAGGCAAGTTAGCCTAAGAAAAATGATAAAGCCTCAAAGATGAAAGGACATATCCAAATGGTGCTCTTACCACGAAGATTCCAGATATCTTACCAAAGACTGCTTTGATCTCAAGAAAGATATTAGTTATCTATTAAGAAAGGGTCATTTGAAAGAACTCTTGAAAAGTATAAAAAAAGACAATACTAACCAAGGATCTCAAAGTACTAATATTCTACCAAAAAAATAGTGTCCACTCCTTCGGACGCCAATGTAATTTGTTTTATCTCTGATGGATCTGACATTTGTGGAACCTCTTACTCTACAACCAAGAGACATGCAAGAAGTTCCAAGATGGAAAAACATAACAGAACAAGAAAGAATATGTTCTTGACCAACAAGAAGGAGTTCTCTTTAAACAAAGATGAATGGGAGAATATCATTAACCCACATCATGATGGTCTGGTCATTACACTATATGTATCTAATCACTTTGTTCAAATGATCTTGATAAATTATGGCAGTTCAGTCAACATTGTCCTATTAGAAACTCTTAATAAGATGAACATCCCAGAATCGGAGATATTCCGAAGATCCTTAGTCCTAGTAGGATTCAATGGTGAAACAAAGAACACCATTGGAGAGATCAAGTTACTATTATAAATAGGGAGGTAACTTTATCCAACTTTTTGTGTTGTTGATTCTTTGTCTTGCTATAATAATTATCTTAAGCAGGCCCTGGATCCACAACATGAAATCTATCATGTCAACTTACCATCAATTTGTAAATATTCCTACACCACAGGGGTAATCAAGATCAACAACGACCAACAAGAAGCCAAAGATTACTATACCACTTCAATGAAAAACTCAACTATTCCTAGGCAAGCATGGAAACTAAAGAAAAATACATGAGATGTTTTGGAAGATAAGGAAAGTGAAGTCAAAGAAGTCTTGCTAGATCCCCAAGATCCTAAATCTAGGTGCTACTAGGTCTGGCTCTTGACCACAATCTTGAGTAGGATCTTACAAAGTTCCTCAAAAACAAAAAATCAACCTTCGCCTGGAAACATGAAAATATGGCAGATATATCTAAGGATTTGATAACCTATAAACTTAACATTGATCTAAGTTTCTGGCCAATTCATCAACAAAGAAGAAAATTTGCACCTAAGAGGAACTCAATCATCCAAGAAGAGGTTGAAAGATTGCTCAAGGACAAGATGATCAAAGAAGTAAAATTCCCAAGATGGTTGGCCAATGTAGTAGGAATTGAAAAGAAGAATAGAAAGTGGAGATTGTGTTTCGACTTTACGGATATTAATAAAGAATCTCTAAAGATGCAAATCCTCTCTTATACATACTTTATTTGGTAGATGCAACTTCATGTCACGAGATCTTTACATTCATGGATGATTTGGCCGGATTTCAATAAATCCAAGTGGAGCCTTCAGACCAAGAAGATACATGCTTTATAACTGTAAGAGGTATATATTGTTATACAACGATGCATTTTGGTTTAAAATGCATGTGCAACATACCAAAGGCTAGTGAAAAAGATGTTTAAGCATCAACTAGGAAAAACCAAGTATATATATATATATATATATATATATATATATATATATATATATATATATGTGTGTGTGTGTGTGTGTATATACATATACATATATATATACATATACATATATATATATATATATATGTGTGTGTGTGTGTGTGTATATATATATATATGTATATGTATATATATATATATATATGTATATATATATATATGTATATATATACATATATATATATATATGTATTAAAATGTCACACAAACATTACTTCTTATTCATTAAATAATAAATATTACACAGGTGTTCCAGGTACAAATACATTTCAAAGGAAAAATAAAGCAACATAACACATACGCTTCCAAAGTCGTGCTTCATCATCTTCCATACTCATTCTTCTGAGTATACATGTGGTTTTAAAATATCAACATAATGTTGGTGAGTTCCCAGATTTATATTTTTAACTTTGTTCCAAATTTGCTAAAGTACATTTATAAAGCTTATCAGGTACATCAAATTTTTAGGAAAAGAAAATGATAAATTGGTAATTTAACTTCAGTGTGAAAGGGGCTGAAGATATATTGTATGGCACAAAAGGACTCTTGTATTAGAATAGAAGATATTATATATATATATATATATATATATATATATATATATATATATATATGTGTGTGTGTGTGTGTGTGTGTGTGTGTGTTTGTTTGTATAAGTGTACATGTTTGTATGTATAAGTTCCTTAGATATTTTTTAAAAATTGAGATCTTGAGATTTTTAATTATTTATATATGATTGCTCGATAATAATATATGATTGATCAAAATGGAATAAACATATTTGAATATTAATATATGATTTATTCATATATATATATATATATATATATATATATATATATATATATATATATATATGTGTGTGTGTGTGTGTGTATAAGTTTCATTAAAAATATATAAATTCAACTAAAAATAAATCATATATGATTATTTATTATTTATATATGATTATCATGTAGAATGAAAATCTATATGTGAGAAAAGGTAAAAAGGATATATCCATATATCATCCGAGTTTGATTTTATTCTCGTTTTTGTCTCTTTATCTTTTTCTATACATAGTTTGTAAATGATATTTTGATGCACAATTGATCATTCTTAACCATTGTTGTAAACTTCACCGAGTTGGCCGAGTACTCGCTACCCCCCCCCCCCCCCAACCGCCCTTGCCGAGGCGAGTTACATAATCCCGAGTACTCCCCGATTGGCCCCTTACGAACTAAGTAGTGTTGTGAAATTCGGTCAACTCGGTGATTAATATGTATAATATACTTAATGATTTATTATTTAACACACACATGTGATTATTACTATATATATATATATATATATATATATATATATATATATATATATATATCTTAAATTGTTAGTAATTATTCACGAAGTGAGACCATTATGTGTTTTTGATTTTTTTTGTATTCACATGTATCCGATTTTGTTATATATTTCAATCAATTTATGATTTTATCTTATGATTTTGGACATATATAATTTCCCAAAAAATATTTCTACACAAATTTCCAAATCTGAGTACTCCCCGATTACTCGCTACTCGGTAGTCGGCCGAACGGGTACCGAGTAACGAGTTCTACAACCGTGTTCTTAATCCATCTCCAATAGGTTTAAATTGTGAGTTTAATGGAGGGAAAGTTGATGAAGTATATAAAAGGTAATGATATGGTTAAGTATTTAATGGGGTGTGGGGATGATGATGTTGTTTAGAGTCTAATAAACATTAGATAGATAAGCAGATTAACAAATGATAAAATAAATGTATATAAAAGAAATCAATCTATATTCTTGTTTTTGTTTATTTGTTTTATTAATGACAAACACCACACTTTTTATTTATTTCTAAAATACTCATTTCGTCTCAACTGATACTCGAACCCTCAACTTTTGGCTAAATGTCACATTTCCACAAATATATGATATCGTTGGGTTACAAACTATTTTGTATTTATTTGTTAAATTAGGTAAATAAAGATTGTATTATAGTTTATTTTTTAATTATCTTAAATAATAATAAAACAAAAACTATTTAATTTATAATTGCTTTAAAGTGATAACATTTTAGTTATTCATCTTGTTATCTTTATTCTGTAATTTGTAATTTGTAACTTTTAATTTCTAATTTCTAATTGACATTATATTTTTATGTATTTTTGTTAGTTAAGAGTTATATATATATATATATATATATATATATATATATATATATATATATATATATATATATATATATATATATATATATATATATATTAAAGTTAAAATGGTGATTTTGAAATCCATAAGAGTTTAACAAGAATATAAAGTCTATCAGGATAAAATAGTATGATAATTAAAATATTGTTGTGACAACCAATTAAAATATTTTAAAATCCAAAAATATTAAATACATTGTGGATGTTCTTCCCCACCATCGCCCTTTTTCCCTTTGCAAGATGACATCGGCAATTATTTCCAACGTGGCATTACATATAGGTGACTATGTGGCTAATAGCATTTTTATCAAAAGGTCATAGACTTATAGTGTTATGAAAATCATAAGAATTTCTAAACAAAGGGAACATTTTTTATTTTTTTATATTAAACCATGTTGTGGGATGAGCAGCACAAAGAGATATCAATGAGTACGAGGCACCCATTAAGAAGCCGAGAAACCATTTGTCAAAGTGAATGGAGTGGGGACAATGTTTGTCCAGCATGCCGTAAGCAAAATGTGGCTCCTATTTAGCATGCCTTGTCTCTTATCAACCCCTCTCAATTTTATTTTTCCTAAATATTTTGCTAATATTTCATTTATCTATCGATTATCATCAAATATTTGTTTATAATCCTCATATTGATTATTAACTTTCCTTTCTTTTGGCATATTTGTAGAATATATTTTGAAGAATTTACTTGATCATATGCCTTTGAAAACGAAGTGGGTCTCATTTTCAAATATCCCATGTTTTAACTAAGGGTGCTTCACTGCTCTGTTATTAAAAAAAATCGATAACAAAATATATTAATTATATTATATGTTAAAATAAGATGCTTTCTATTTTCTTTTATTAAATAAATTAATATTTCATGAAAAAAGTTTCATATTTCTTGCTAAACCTATTAAACATTGTTAAGTTTGTATCATAATTCATATGTGTAGAGTTAAATTAGCTAAATGTTGATAATGGCTTCGAAAAGCTTACAAAAAGAGTGCTTTGAGGCGACATGAAAATTCGTCATTGTAGGCCTATGGGGCTCAATTTTTATGATGCTTTATTAAAAGAATCAAAACAGGCAAGACTTTTACCTTAAAATTTAGTGTTAGAAGTTAGGCTTCGAATTGTATGGCAATCTTAATGGGTTTATGGCCCACCCCAGGAATTGTATGGCAATCTTAATGGGTTTTTGGCCTGAGCCAAGTTTATTACATGTTTATGTATTTTCGGTTCATCTCGGTTCATCCTAGAGGTGTACAACCCGTTCTTTTTTTTCGAACCGGTTCGGTTCTAGTCAACATCAGTTCTCCACCAAATTAATTTGATCCTATATAAACCAGTTCGGCTTAGTGCACACCAATTCATCATTAACCGGTTGCCGGTCCAAAACAAGTTCCTTGAACCTGTTCAAAAAACCCAGCATAAATTGCATATTTTTTTAATGTTTGTTTTGTTTTTTAGGATATGGTTACATAAGAAATATAATCTAAACTCTAAAGAGTTTGGGTCTAAACCTTAATCACTAACAATTATAGGTTATATATGCATTGTTAATTAGTTAGAATGGTTAGTATTTTAAAAGTTGACATAGTAAAATAATAATAATAATAATAATAATAATAATAATAATAATAATGCACATTAGGTATGTATGTGTGTGTATCAAATGTGGTATGTGCATATCTATTGAATTTAGACATATTTTTTAGCATGTATCAGCCATAAACAACTATATAGCCATTAGAATAAGACAAAAAAGGGGCAGATCTTATTCCTCAAAAAACCAGTTCAAACTGGTCCAAAAACGGTTCGGTAGACCGGTTCAGCGTAAATCGGTTCGAAACGGTCCCAACGTTCAAAATTTCGAATTGGTATAAACCAGCTTTTCGACTCTAAATCAGTTCGGTTTGTTAAATAATCGATTGATTGATTCTCAAACGACAATTACATAAGAATATATAGGGAATACCTAAAGCCTAATGGCTAAACCGTAAAGGGTTTAGGCCTAACACCTAATCACTAACATCCCCCTGCGGTTTGATCAGGTGGAGATAATTAAACTAGAAAATGAACAGAAGAGAAAACGTAAAAACTAGATGAAGATAGCGGCATCGGTGATGGTAGAGCTCTAATAATGTTGGCTAACATTGACTGCTCGTCGGAGAAGAAGAGAGAAGAAGCGAAAGCCATAGGTGCTTCCGTTGTATGAAAAGAGAAGACTGGCAGCAACGACAATGATCATGCAACCAGCAGCAGAGGAGTCCGGAGAATGGCAGCAAAAAAGAAAGAGGGCTCAAGCTGCGGCGGACGTAGTCAATTCCGGCGAGATTAGCAACTGTAATGTTGACTTAGAAATAAACGACTATAGATAGGAGGTTGCCCGACAGAGAAGGTGTTATTGTAGGGAGGCAATAGCAACATCAAAAATGGTTGAATCAGAAAAGCGATCTGAAGAAGTGGTCAGTCAACGAAGAGGTACAAGGCTCAGAGGCAGGGGTTATCTGAGGAGAATGTAGAAGTAGGCGAGGCAGTGGAAGAAATCGATGATGTTGGTGGTTGTTTTAATATTTAGGAGGAAAAGAGAAGAAAATGAAAAATATGGAACATTTTGAAGGAACCTTCGAAGACTATTAGAGAAGGTCGTCGGAGGTGGAAGGCGGTGGCTGTGGGTTGTGGTCAGTAGCATATTTTTAACCTAGAGCTCTGATAACATGTTAGACAATCGATTGATTAATTCTCAAAAGACAATTACATAAAAATATATAAAGAATACCTAAAGCCTAATGGCTAAACCCTAATCACTAACACGGTTCACGCTTGGACCATTTTAAGGGTGAACTAGTTTTTGGTTCTGACGCTGGTTCGGATCGTGAACTGGTTTTTTGTGCACCTCTAGTTCATCTTGTGTATATGATACTGCGAACTTGTATATGTGATATGGCCTAATAAGTACTAGGATTTACGAGTATAAATATTTGTATTACTAAATATTATGTAATTTGTGGAAAACAATTTTGCATGATGAATAAGATATCTCCTGTTAATGTCTAAGGATGTAACTCATATTAACTTAATATCTTTAATTTTTTATGTCATATTTCTTTTCTTCATTCCTTATTCTAACGCCAAGCATAACGAGTGGTATCAGTTATTCAAAGTGATTTTTTTTGTTGATTGAAGAGATGTTGTCTTACAAGTTTGATTTGGAAAAGTTAAATGGATCAAATGACTTCACATTATGAAAGATAAGATGAAGGCTCTTTTGGTTCAATAAGGATGTGTGGTATCGTTAAAAAGATGTGGTGGTAGATGTAAACGGGGACAATATGGAAAAAGCACATAGCAACAGGACTGTAAACGAACTGAACGTTCGACGAACTGTTTGTGAACCGTTCGACAGGAAGTTTGCATATGTTCATTTATTTAATAAATGAACAAACATGAACACAATTTCTTGTTCGTTTAGTTAAACGAACGAACATGAATAGTGGTCTCGTTCGTTCGATTATGTTCATCAACGTTCTTTTATGTTCATTTATTTAAGTTCGTTTTATATTCATATATGTGCAATTGTGTTTGATTGCATTATTATATGATATGTTTGTTTATATTAACGTAACATCCCAAAAATACTAAGTAAAATTTTTTGTGTTAAATCAACCAAAACCATCAACTATTCATTTCAAAACCATCAAAGTATGTCAATGTAGAAAATAGGTATCAGAGTATAACCCAAAATCATAAAATGTAAAACATTGGTGGATGATGTGTCATCATGTCGGGCACTTCCCCTAAGACCATGATGAAAATGAATAGTGTACATACATTTGCATATATAGTTTCATTTCTTTTAATAAAACTAACGAAGTAAAGCTTCCCGTAAACCAAAATAGTGCTTTTAATCCCTATGTGAGTCGCTATAACCATACTAATGTGATGGAGTGCCTGTCTTGATGCTCTTCAGGCATCGGTTTCTGAGAAGATATTTGTCACCATAGACTGGCCTAGTCTAGCTGTAGTGAGCAGCTCAGGTGTGGGATGTGACAACCCGAAAATTTCTACCTTGTAAAGTCAAGCCAATCAACCAAAAGTCATACTTAATTTCATTGCATTCTAGCCTTGTTAAGGGTCATTCTAATGAGTTCTAAGCCTAGTACACTTAAGGATTGGATTTAGGGATGAGCTAAATTAAGATTCTTCAAGTTGCATTCGATCTAGAAAACCCAACTCATGGGGTTTACGTCCGTAAACTCTATGTACGGCTGTAAATAGCCTCTTGGCCGTAAACTACTCCCTATATATAATAGTTTGCTTCATTTTTCTCTCATTTCTCAAAGTCTTGGCTGCAAACTCCATTCTCTCTCAACTATCATTGGGCTTTTGCATCTTGATCTTCATTTAAGTAAGTATTCCTTCCATTTGTAGTTGATACATTAGCATATCTATCAAGGATCCATGATTTCATCCATGAAACATCTTCAAAACTCAAGAACATCAACAGTACACGGTCGTACACTCTATATACGGTCGTACACCCTTGTTAAGGCCATAACCATGAGCCTTAAACACACATAAGTACTGGATATCCATTAGAACACTTGAACCTTAGAACTCCTTTGATTTAAGACCCAAAATGACACCATTTGGACTGTTTACGGCCCTACACACTTGGTGTGGCTATAAACACCTCCAAAACCTTCCAAAGTGTTAGTTTTTCACATCCTCTTGTTGAGTAATGGTCACATTAGCTTCCCCCATGGATCAAACACTCCACTTTGCATGTTTTACCATGAGTTTACGGTCGTACACTCCATGGCCATAAACCCATAGTCGTAAACATCAAGTTGTGGTCGTACACTCCCCTTTGATGAATCACATGCGATTCTAACAATTAGTCCTTGTCCCTAAGGGTGTTTCCTAGCATTATTAGTTGTTAAAACATTACATTCATGCCTATATATACCAATATATCTCATTTAGGACTCGTTTGTGTCTCGGGATTTCATTCGTGGAACTTTTCATCCTTACACGCATCTACAATTGAATCACCCACATAAGATGAGTTAATACCCCTATAATCAATCTTTAAACTATTTTTAATGCTTTTAAGTGGGGGAATACAAGATGGACACAATGATGATTGTGTAAATGTTTTGTTAGAAACGTCTTTTAAAGGATTGGTTATTTATTTTTAAGTGATCAAAACATTTCAAAAACTATTTTAAAGTTATGTTGCTTTATAGTTTACAAAACTCTGTTTTTTAAAGTACAATCATAACTCAGTAAATAAATGAGTCTTTTATTCAATGTCAGTATCAGTTCAAGCAAACATACTAGTAAACTATAATAGGTATAGTTTAGGGGTTCAAAACATACTATAATGAGAAACAGGGAGGAACATACTACCTACTAGAACAGAAGGAACATACTAAAACAAGAACAATATAACATTTATGTGAGACTACTTCACGACTTAGAAATTTACTTGCTAGGTTGCGTTATGTAACCAGAGTCTCCTGGAGGGAGAGCATGAGTTTGTGTATAGATCTATACGGGATTGATACCCCGCACCTTGTTGCTAGCTACAGTAGGACTTCACGTCCAAGGGTGACAAATATCACATTTCATGTTGACGCCTTTAGGTCGCCAGGTTTATCACATGTCGTATCAGTATGGTTACAACCACATCACATTTTAACCTTAAATAACACACTGTTTTAAGGTAGTTAGTGCTTAGTAGTCACTTTTTACAAACATTACTGAATACTCTCATTTTTACAACAAACAAATAGTTCAGTCAAGTCTTAATACATTCATTTAGAAAGGGGTTTATAATGCTAACCTTATGATTCCTCAATAGTACATCATGGATATATATTAATCGGATCCGACAGACAGTAGAATGTGTGCTTTCCGCTTCATTTATTGTTCCTTGTTTGGTTGTGGGCTTAGAGTAGATGCACCCAGTCTACTATCTATCCGACTTTAGTAATATATATTTTGTATACACTAAGTAATCATGAGGATTACCAAGTATGGGTCATGTCATAGTATACAAATTTAATACATCATTTTCTAGTACAAAAACATACTTTTCAGATAGATCATGCAGTAGATTAAACTATAAACTTTTCAGAAAAAGGGTTTAATCCATTTTATTGAGCCAGTATAACTTAAATGATTTTTAATGGTTAACTCTATAATATCTTATTTTATACATCAGGGTTATCAATGATTAATATCTGATAGGTAGTTGGATGTGTGACTTCTGCCTTACTTCCTGTTACTTGTTTTGTTGTAAGCTTAGGGCAAATTCACATAATTAACTATTTGTTCGATATTAGATTATATATAGCTAGTATAATCTAAGTGATTATAAAAGGAACCATTATGGTTACCATTTTTACTAAAAGAAATAAGGGTTTTCTTAAATAACGTTTTCATCAAATGTAAAGGAACTATTACAATTAACTCCGTGAGTACTAGATGAATACGCCAAGGTTATATACATTGAAAATCTAATAAACAATGAGATGTCTGACTTCTGCCTCTTTTCCTATTCCTTGTTTGGTTGTGGTCTTAGGGCAGATTTACACAACCGACTGCTTGTTTACTCTGGGATTTATATAACTTGTATCCATTAGTACTCATAGAAAGGATTGTAGAGTCGTTTTTACTTAACTTTCATCATATCAGAAAATATAGGATCTTCTAGAGGATTAGGCAAACTTTTCTAAAAGAACTTAACTTACTTCATATCACTAAAATCTTATGAACTCACCAGCTTAAATGCTGATCTACTCTTTCAAAATAACTTGTATTCTCAGGAAACTAGTAGACAGGTATGCTCGTCGGGATTCAGAAGATGAAGTATAGTAGGTTCATATCTTATTTTATTGTTTACTTTTGGATTCAATCTTTTGTGAATCACTACTTGTAAACACTTTAATATTAATACAATGGTTGTTTGTTACTATGATTGCTATGATACATGTGTTGTGATACTAAACGTGACGTCATCTGCCCATGAACATTTCCACCGTTCCAGTTTGGGGGTGTGACAAGGGATGAAAACCCCGTATAAATCTATACACAAACTTCCTCTCTCTCTCCAGGAGACTCAGATTATAACTAACGGGACTTACCGTGTACGCTAAGTAGGTACGACTAAAGGTGAGTCTCACAAGAGCCTTAAAATATTTACGTAAACTATGACTTCTATTTCTTGTAAAACGACTTGAGTATATCTAATGTAATTGAAAATATTTATATAATCAAGTATATAAGCATATGCAAGTTATCACGTGTGGGTGTTTTCAAAAGGTTATAGCCTTTAAACTTACATCTAAACTCAAATATAAGCACTTTTAGTATGTTAAAACAATTTTTTGGTTTTTGGATTTTTTGTCCCTGTTTGGAAATTGAGTTTACTTTGTTCATAAGTTTTCTCATAATTTTTAATGGCCTCAAACCAGTATGAAAGTGTTCATCTTCATAGGCTGGTCCGAAATTTTTCCAGAAATGACAGACAGTTTTGTAAAAATCATCAAAAATTGTAGAAAAATATTATGAATGCGTGACAGTAATCATTTGAAAGGTATAAACCTGAAATATTTTCATGAAAAATAGTTTTGAAAAATATTATATTCAAGGTGGTCAAAACAGTATGTAAGTGGACTATAACTTTTCTGTGGAAGGCTGGAAATTAAGTTTATGGTATACATGTTTGCACGCAAGACTTATTTATGCTTTTTTTGGAGTGTATAGCCTCATATCTACATTTTTCAAGCAATATATATTTTAACAAAACTTATCTCATGGTTTTTATGAACATCTATATGATAAACTTCATGTTCAAGTAAAAACCCAAAAGTTAAACATACAGCACATGGGTCCATGCAATTATCAAATGGTTAACCAAAACTTTGACTTGTATCCCCCCTCCCCCAAAGAGTATCAAAACATGAAAATTAGTGGGGTATGAAGGTCACCTTGAGGGTTTTTTAGAGGTAGATGAAGAATATGAAGAATTTTCGAATCCTAGCTTGAGCTTGGAAGGGATCTCGAAATCATGGGATTTCTAGGAGTTAAGCGCACAACAAAAGTGTTTAAATGAAACATTCTTAGCATAAACATGAAACTAAACACTTGAGTATAACATGGAACTTACCAAGAAGCTTAAAGCTCCGTTTTAAAGATGATGAACTTGGGATTTTTGGAGAGAAAATGGAAGGATGTTCTTTAAGTGTTGAGTGAGGAGTTTGAAGTTGAAAATGTGAATTGTTTGTGTGTATGTGTATGGCCGAGAGGTAGAAAGGAGAGAGGATTGAGTTGGAGTTGACTTTATAAAGATGATGTGAATTGTATAGAGGTATGGGGTTAATTCTTGAGTAAATGGTGTGTAATTGTGAGGTGTCACATGCATAAAACACCATTTTCTTTCTCCTTTTTTTGTTTTATATATATATATATATATATATATATATATATATATATATGGGCTAACAAACCCAATAGGGTTCCTCGGCCTATGAGGTGTCCCAAAAACTTTCGTGAGCTTTGGTTTGGCTTGCCCCAAAGAAGATTTTCGGCCTAATAATGCTTAATAGGGGTTTTCGGTTTAAAGAGCCCAAAAAATTTAATTCTCGGAACAACTAAGGCCCAAGTATGGGTTTTCGGCCCATATATAGGCTAACTAAAAGTTTTCGGCTCAAAAAGGCCCATTAGAGGAGTTTTCGGCCCAACAAAACCAAGAGAAGAAGTTATCGACCCAATAGGACCTAATAAGGAAGTCTTGGTCCAATAAGGGATTTGGACTAACAATTCTTGGGCTAAGGCCCAAAAATGATTGGATTTGGCTTATTTGATCGAATTTTGGGCTTATACATGGTTTTTTCGAGTTGAATGCCAATGTGTGAATGTATGAACTTAAATGGCGTCTTAGATTGAATTTCACTAAGTGGAATGTTGCAAGTTTACATAGGGGAAAGTGTCTGGCACAAGGACCAAAATCTTAATCCTAATTTACTAGTTGTGACATTATCCCCTCGTTAGAGGGAATTTCTTCCCGAAATTCATTCTAAAGTAGCTTCTCAAGTAAAAGAGGTAGATGTGGGTATCCCAATTTTTTCTGGTCTCTTTGTTCCTAGGAGATTTTTGGTCCTTAGTGTTCCTGCGATCCTTTGCTACTGACACTTTCCCTTGCTCCTTTGGTTAACTGAGCATTCGTCATCTCAGTCCAACACAGAGGTATTCCGCCTCGGCGTCCTATATGGCGAAGCGAATGGATTGTCATGGTTATTAAGGATTGTGTACTTGGCGTCCCAACAGTAGTGTCTCTAAACCTTAAGGCGAACATTGTTGACACTAAAATTAAGGTCGTGTGATGTAGTTGGTCATGTAGTTCTTTATTTATCATGGGAGTTTCTTACTATGGGACTCTGAACTAATGGGAGGTCGATCTTTGCTTGTTTCTGAGGGTGGGTCGAGTAATCCTTCGATTCAGGATATGAGAAATAGATCCTTGAGGATGGGTTCGTTCGATTTTTAGTATTCAGTGGTCCTATGGAAACTTAGCCTTTCCTCTTTATGAGTCGGATGGGTGCTCTTGGATGTACTAATCTTGGTCTGCTAATTCACATATTGTGACAATCCGCAAATTTTTCCGTCACGGTAACCTGTTTCCGTCAGTAAAACCGTTTGTGTTCCAATTTTTCCGTTAACAAATTTGAATGAGGATAATTGAATTTAGACCTTTATTATGACTTCATTAGTGTCCAAACACATTAGAAACACGAGAAAATACCCTCAATGTTCAATTTGAAAACTTTTAGTTTCAACTACGACGGGTTACGACAACTTAATTGGGTACGACCATAAGCCTCGTTTAACGTCAGTATCGGGTAGATTTCCACCGAGCCTCAAACTCAAACCCTATATAAGGGTGAGTGGACTTCATTTGAAGCTTTTTCACTCTCTCTCTTTCTCTCTCTACTCTCTCTCTCTACTCTCTCTCTCTACAATCCAAACTTTGATCCAAAATCACCAATTTGGTAAGTAATCTATCCTAGCTTATAGTTTAGCATGTTTAGCTTTCAAATTCGTGTTTAAATCATCCAAAAGGACCAAGGATATGTGTTTACGGCCCATGAACAATCCCAAACCATAAACACCCTTAAATGGGGTTTTGGAGCCCCAAATCACTTCTAATGCTTAGCAATGACTTAGGGGCTCACATGAATGGACTTAGAACACCAAAAACTTAACATATGGGGAGTAAACATGAGTTTATGGCCCAAGAGCATGCTTGGACCGTAAACACCCCTTCAAGGGCTGTAAACACCATTTAAGGTGTTAAAATTCCCTATAAACACCTCATATGCCTTGGAATAATGTCTAGAACCAACCAGTATTGTGTTAGGGACCTTAAACATGAAAGAAACCACCTCCTTAGGAGATTACGGCCGTAAACCCCCTAAGGAATGCTTCATGGGCCATAAACTCCTATAAAGTGGTCAAATGGTGCCCTAACTTCCTTCCATGGCTTGTACATTGGATTAGAATCACTTATGCTTAACCTAGGACCATCAAAACACACAAGGACAGTGCATGTGTGAGTTTACGGTCGTAACTCCTAGTTTACATTCGTAAACTCCTTAAAATGGTCCCTTTGGTAGTTTAATCCCTTCCAATGCCTTAGAACTGAACCTAGCCTAACTCCACAAGTGTTATAAGACCATTAAGCATCCAAGAACACCCCACCCATGAGTATACAGCCGTAAACTCATGGGGATATAGTCTATGGGCTTTAATCTCCTTTAGGAGTTTACTCTAGAAGAGCAAACTCCATATCTAGGCCTTACACCTCCTTAGATGCGACCCGGATCACTCCTAACACTTAAAATGAAGTGTTTTCGCGCCTCGGAGTGTATATTCTTATCTAATTATTAGTTCAAAGTCTAGTTAGATACAATTATGTATCTCTTCATATTACATTGGAACCTCGCGTATATTCAAGCCCCGAACTAACACTTAGCATCCTAACCGGCACATTTCTCGTCTGGTAAGTTCATACCCCTACACCTTTTTCCATGTTTTTCAATGTTTTTAGGGGGGAATACAAGCAAAAGTACAAGGAAATCTTGTACTAAAACTTATTATTTCATTTGAAATGTTTCATATTCTGTATGCTTTTAACATTGGAAACTGTATTAACCAACCGTTTAACTTGCAGAGTTAGTTTTCAAACTGTTTGTGAAACTCGTTATAAAATGTTATATTTTATATTTCACAAATGATTTTCCACATCATTACTGTTAAAAGCATTAACTTAGAACTTTAGATACGTCCTCGGTAACACTCCACAGAGATACGCGAGTGGAGGACCGCCTTTGTAACCAGAATCTAAAACAGGAATTTCCGCATTATTACTTATAAATTTGTTAATCTTAAAAATTGGAAACACGTCCTCTGAAACACTCCACAGAGATACACGAGTGGAGGACCGCCCCTGTAACCAAAATCTCCTAGACGGAGAGCGTGACTTGAGTGTATAGATCTATACGGGGCTGACTACCCCGCACCTTGCTGCTAGCTATAGTGGGACCGGTAGGTCTACGGGTGACAAAAGTCATAAAATGATATTGGACTTCTTATTGCCATATCTAGTCTATCGTATGGTTATGGAACTCGCAATTTACATAACCGAGATTTACATTTTGGTTATAATGAACCTAGTAAACTAATAACCTTAAGAATTAGTTTATTTCCCACTTAATAGTTTTATATACGTGTTAAAACTAACATACTTTTCAAGGATAACCAGGCTTTCAGGAAACTTCACACAAACGCTACAAGTATGGTAGATACGTGTACACTGCATTTGAATCGATAACCAACCACCAACTTTTAAGGAAAATAAGGGTTTTTCCTAGGATAACATAACTATTCTTAACCAAACTATGTAACAAATGGATAAATAAACTTTTCTTATAATAAAATATGGGATTTTCTTGGATAAAAACTTTTTCAGAAAACCAAAGAAAACTTGTTCTTATATAGAAGCAAACCGCTTATGAACTCACCAGCTTTATGCTGATATTTTTAAAACTACTTGTATTCTCAGGTCCTCGTTAGACAGGTATCCCGCAATCTTTTGGAGAAGACGGAGCATATTAGTAGTCTCGTCTTTGCTTTTGTTCATTTTGGATATATATATATATATATATATATATATATATATATATATATATATATAATCATGTATAACTTTGTTTTCAAACAAATGTAAATACTTCTATGTAATGTAATGGTTGTGTTTACTGTGCTTACTATGTACATTGGTTTTGATACATTACATGACGTCCTCCGCCCCGGAACGTTTCCGCTATCGGTTTCGGGGTGTGACAGATTGGTATCAGAGCCCTTGTTTATAGTGAATTAAGTATACCGAACCTTACATGGTATAAGACTATAAACACTAAGGGGACGAAGTGCTCTGGACAAAAAGTATAATTTAACATATAAGTATTTTTCAAAAGTATACAAGAATACCTAACCACCAAAAACCGTAACTATGAGTAGAACAAAACGTAAATAATTGGGTTTTGTGCGCTGCGGTTAAACCTGGGCAGTTATGTAGTCGTGTCTAGGGTCAATATAGTCTGATCAACTATATTCATTCGAGACACAACCGACATGTGCTTGGGAGTGACTGTGGTGTGCAGCATGCCTAAAACTTACCAAATACCCAAACAATGAGTCATCATCATAGCAAGTCATAAAATACTATAGGAGTATTTTAGCCAAAGCCGAATACGTTGTAGAAATTCATTCCAAGTGTTGCTACTCATTATTTCCTTAGCGATAAATTCCCTTGTTTTGGTAGTTTTCCTATATAGTATCACTTAGTAGAACACTTTGTCTGTCATCATGAAATATCTCTCGTTTCATATCTCATTATTCAATTTAGAGGACTTACCATCCTCTTTTTCCTAATCATTTTAGATCAATATGCCTCCAAAGAAAGGACCCAGCTCTAGGAACAAAAACCCTCCGCCACCGCATCCTTCTCAATTCGACCCTGTCATATTTCAGGCAGTTGTTACTGCCGCAGTGACGGCTGCAATGGCACATTTGAACCCCGGCGGATCTGACGGACCAGGAAGTAACACCTATCCCCAAAATCATGAAGATGATCAAGGGCACCGGAATGAGTGTAGTGAGAGTAAGAAGATTTTCTGGAAAAAGCAAAAGGGTTAGAATTCACAAGGACCCTCCAAGAAGCACAAAACTGTGTCAGTCCACGCTGCTACTACTCATGTCGTTGCGTCTACAGCTTAAGCACCTACCAATAGGTATGTTGGTAACCTCCCATGGTGCAACAGGTGCAGTTACCACCATCGTCTCCCTGGCCCGTGTCGTGAAATGTTTTGCAAAAATTGTGGCAAGAAGGGTCACCTTGCTCAAAACTGCAGAGCACCAGCTCAACCAACCAATCAAGCTTCCGGAGCGATTGCCGATCAGGCCTGCTATGAGTGCGGTGAAATCGTGCATTTCAAGCGAAACTACCCTAGAGCAACAACCATCAACAACACCGGGATAGTTCTGACTATAAAGCAGGAGGAGGCAGTCATCGATCCCACCTTCGTCACAGGTACGTTCCTTCTCGACAACTCTTATGATCACATCCTTTTCGATTCTAGTGCTAAAGAATTGTTATTAGCCATTCATTCAAACATCTTCTTAAGCATAATCCCCAACCATTAACTAAAACATTTACCGTCGAGATGGCTAACGGTGAGGAAGAAAGCGCTAACGATATATTTATAGGATGTACCCTTACCCTGAACGATCATTCTTTTCCCATTTGATCTAATGCCATTTTCCATAAAGAGATTTGATGAGTATCATGGGCATGGATTGGTTGAGTCCCAAACATGATGATATCCTTCGTTATGAAAAATCCATCCGTCTCAATCTCCCCTTTGGCCAAAATTTTATGATCTACGGTGATAAACTTAGTTCCAATCTTCGCATCATATCTTGCATCAAAGCTCAAAAGCTTCTGCAAAAGGAGTGTTACACATTCCTAGCTCATGTAATCAACGAGAAACAGGAAGTTAAAGACCTCGACAGCATCCCGAAGTCTGCAACTTTCCTGATGTCTTTCCCGAAGAGCTCCCGGGAATTCCTCCCGAACGTCAAGTTGAGTTCTGTATCGACCTAATTCCTGGAGCTAATCATGTAGCCAAGTCTCCGTATCGCTTAGCTCCAGCAGAAATGTAGGAGTTATCCAGTCAGCTCAATGAGCTACTCATCAAAGGGTTCATTAGACCGAGTTCCTCACCCTGGGGAGCCCCGATATTATTTGTGCAGAAGAAAGATGGATCCTTTTGGATGTTTATAGACTACCACGAGTTGAACAAATTGACCGTCAAAAACCGATATCCTCTTCCTCGAATAGACGACCTTTTCGATCAACTTCAGGGAGCCAGTTACTTCTCGAAGATAGACCTCAGATCAGGGTACCATCAGCTTCGATTCCACGAAAATGATGTTTCCAAGACAGCATTCAGGACTCGATAAGGTCACTATGAGTTGTAGTGATGCCCTTCGGTGTAACCAACGCACCGGCAGTGTTCATGGACCTGATGAACCGGGTGTGTCGTCCTTTTCTAGACAAGTTCGTCAACGTGTTCATTGACAACATACTTGTCTATTCCCGAAGCGAAGAAGATCACAAACAACACTTGACGTTAGTGTTATAAACTCTTGGAATGGAGAAGCTGTACGTGAAATTTTCAAAGTGCGAATTATGGATTCGGAAGGTAGCTTTCCTTGGTCACGTGGTAAGCAGGGAGGGTATACACATGGACCCGTCCAAAATCAAGGCAATAGAGAATTGGTCGGCACCGAAGGCACCCACAGAAATCCGTCAATTCTTGGGTCTCGTCGGCTACTATCATAGATTCATTCAAAAATTTTCTAGAATCATCAAACCCCTAACCACTCTGACACAGAAAGGTGTACCCTTTTGTTGGAGTGAAAAGTAAGACACTGCATTTCAAACATCGAAGCGAGCCTTATGCAGCGCACCTATCCTGTCCCTGCCCGAAGGGATAGAGGATTTCGTTGTCTACTGCGATGCATCTAATCAGGGTTTAGGTTGTGTGCTTATGCAGAGAGGAAAAGTTATTGCTTATGCCTCGAGACAGTTAAAGGCACACGAAGTTAACTATACGACTCACAACCTGGAGCTAGGAGCAGTGGTCTTCGCACTGAAGATTTGGAGACATTACCTCTACGAAACTAAGTACACGATCTTCACTAACCATAAAAGCCTGCAACACATATTTGATAAGAAGGACTAAAACATGAGGCAGCGGCGATGGGTAGAACTGCTCAGTGACTATGAGTGCGAAATCCGCTACCATCCCGATAAGGCCAATGTGGTAACAGATGCCCTTAGCTGAAAGGAAAGCTCAAGCAACAAGGCGAAGACATTGATGATGACCATCCATTCCCATTTGTCCGCACAGATCCGAGAAACCCAGTTGGAAGCCTTAAAACCAGAAAACGTGTCGAGCAAAGCATTGAGAGGAATCGAGAAGAAACTTGAGATACAGAGGTGACGGAGTCTACTGTTTCATGGATCGAACCTGGACCCCAAAGTTCGGAGGGTTCAGGGAGGTTGTTATGATCGTAGCTCACAAGACCAGATACTCTGTGCACCCCGGGTTTGGACAAGATGTACCTGGATCTCGAGAAGATATACTGGTGGCCGAACATGAAAGTCGAAATCACTAACTTCGTGGGCAAGTGTTTGACTTGGGCCATGATAAAAGTTGAGTATCATAAGCCCTTGGGTCTGCTCCAGAGCCCGAGATACCTGAGTGGAAATGGGAGATGATTACCATGGATTTCATCACTAAGCTACCCAAATCTCCGAGTGAGTACGATACCATTTGGGTAATTGTCGATCGTTTGACAAAATCCACTCACTTCCTTCCGATTAAAGAATCATTCAAGATGGAAAGACTTACGCGAATCTACATCCAAGAGATAGTCCGACTGCACGGTGTACCTGTATCCATTATCTCCGATCGAGATAGCAGGTTTACCTCAAGGTTTTGGCAGTCCCTTCAAAAAGCTCTTGGAACTAAGCTGGACATGAGTACAGCTTATCATCCTCAGGCATACGGACAGAGTGAGAGAACTATCGAGACCCTGGAAGACATGCTGAGAGCATGTGTCATCGATTTCGGAAAGTTGTGGGACACCCATTTACCTTTGATCGAGTTCTCGTATAACAACAACTACCACACCAGCAGCAAGGCTGCCCCGTTCGAAGCCCTCTACGGTCGCAAGTGCAGATCCTCTCTGTGTTGGATCGAGGTAGGAGACACGCAGCTAGCCAAGAGTCAAGTCCCCGATAGTACTCTCACTGGTCCTGAAATCCTCCGCCGCCGAGAAGATCATCCAGATCCGAGAATGACTGAAAGCTTCACGAGACAGACAGAAGAACTACGCCGATAAATGACAGAAACCCTTCGAATTCCAAGTTGGAGATCGTGTCCTGTTGAAGGTCTCAACCTGGAAAGGCATGGTACACTTTGGAAAGTGCGAGAAACTTAACCCTATTTAAACACCTTATGTCCCAAGCCTCTATCCTTATCAGCCTCTATTGCCTTGTTTGAGCACTATCTAGAAACCCTAACCAATTCCTCAAGATATTTGAACCTTGATGTGTGTTTAGTGTATCTGTGATGTGCATATTGAAGAAGAAGAAGAAGAAGCATTGTATAGGAGCATTAAACAAGTTGGAGCTTTTAGATCCAAGATTTATTCACTCTTTCCAGCTTATTGGAGGTATAAAGGCTTGATCTTGCTTATCCTATGTCTAGATCTACAATTGGTTGAGATTTTAGCATACTTTGGTCCCATGAATGAATCCTTTTGAGTAAATGTTACTCCATAAGTTATGAGATGTTTCTTGTGGTGATTTTGAGGTCCTTAGTCCATAAATTTTGCATCTTGATGGTTGTAGATCAACCATGCATAAGTTAGTGATCATTTGATGGAAGTAAAATGCTAAATCTTGGGTTTGAGTCTCCTTGAGCCATGCAAAGGTATCCAGATGGTAACTTTATTTTTTAATACGTCCCCCCAATAACTAGATCTTAAAGTTGAATGTTGGACTTGAAGCATTAAGTTTTTAATGTAGTTCTTGCTAGATTGAGCATACGTCGAGTGTACATAAGTGTATGACGAGCATAAGAAGCTAAAGTCCTTATCCTCCTCACTATGAAGTAGTACATCGAGCATATGTAGATGATATGCTGAGCATACTAAACAGGGGTCATTTTTGAGGTTTTCAGCCATTGTTGGTCCCTAGGCTTTGGGTCATTATTGGGACTTAAGCTTTGGGCCATTGTTGGGGCTTAGGAACTTTGGACTTGAGTCATGGATTGAGGGGACCATTAAGGGAAGGGGTAAATTGGTCTTTTACCACTTGGTATGTAAGTGAGTAATCAGGAAGATTCAGAGATTATTACCCTGAATATTTATTAAGGTTAATTGGAATGTTCAGTGTAAGGAGCAATAGTAATAGCAGCCCAGGAGTGTGATAGTTGTCTTTGTGGGTCGAAGGCACCAACGTCGGTGGCGTGCACAAAAGTACCTACTAGTTTTAAATTTATAACCTAACGAACTTAACTAGCTAGAATGCACCTAGGCAGTGTACCTGGTCGAATTATAGGATAGTTTAGGTAAGTCCGGTGTTGATCACAAGGAACAGTATTTAATTAATAAAATAAGTACTAAAAGTTCAACTAAGAAAAACAACTAAGAGTGGGGGTTTTATCTACTTTTACAAGTTCAGATTAACTTAATTAAAATACTCAACTAATTACCAAAATAAACAACTAGAAAGCCAATTTAAAACCAAAAATAAATTATACTTTCGTTTAGCTTCGAATCCCTCCTTTTTCCTATGGTTGATTTCAAGATAAGGGATTAATTATGTTAGTTACCAAATAAAAGTTACTAGTCATCATGGTCAAACTAACTAGCATAAGTCAATTTAACAACTTTAACCCCAATAATCATGTAAGTTAAGGACACTAAATTGATTTTAAAGGTAATTTGGACTCTGAATGATAAAATCTGCAGACTACTATTCTTTGGTCAAGTCTAATAATCAGGCAAATATTATGATCAAATACTACTCTCTAACATAGTTAAGCAACTAACCTATCACCTTTACTAGCATATGGTCAATCTCTAGCTCTAGCAATTTAATGGTCATAAACAACCATGTAAATCAATTTTCATGCAATTAACTGCAGTTAGCTACATAAAACTTGGGACTAGGAAATAAAGATAGAAACTTTAGCAAGCTAGGTTTAGATTTATCAAACAATATATAAAGCAAAAATCAACTTCATCAATCCATCAAACAATAAATCAACACACAGTATTTAGGAATTCATCTAATCTAAACCAAAGCAAGGGTTTTTAGCCCATAATCACAACTGATGAACGCATAAGCGAAAGGTAAATTAAGTTAAACATCATTAAACTAAGCAAACTGAATGTGTATGTAACACTCATTTCAGGTATCAATTACTTTTCAAAATTTTAGGGCTTTAGACTGGAACTCAACGAGTTGGGGAGCTCCAACTCTTCGAGTAGAGATCTAATGAGACGTAGAATTTGGGACCTACTTGACGAGTTGGAAGGCCCAAATCGACGAGTAAGCGCTGTAAATGGAAACCCTAATAGTTAGGGTTTGCACCCTATATAATCTCTTTAAAACATTGAAGTTGACCTTCCATCAGCCTCTAAACCCTAAGAACATATGTGCTAAACCCTAATATCCATTTTCTTTCATATTGTGAGCTAGAGTGACTTTTGGAGCTGAAGAAGAAGTAGATGGTGAGAAGAAGGAGAAGATTCAACAAATAAAGTCCTCACTCTTGAGCTTGATCATCTTAGGGACTATTATAAGCATCCAATATTCGATTTTTATCTTTGAGTATGGCTAGATCTTGAGTTCACTCTTCGTTCCCAATCATTCTTGTTAATTGCAAGCATGGGAAAGTTTGCAACTTTATGAATCTCCAAGGCAGAATGGCCCCATAGTTGGCTAGATCTAGTTGTTGGTCAAGCATGTATGCCATGCTTGGGTTTTAGGGTATATTTTCCCTTTATGGCCACTTCGACTTCAAGACATGAATTGGACATTCATGTCCATAAAGTATTCATGTATGGAACATTTTGAAGATTAGAAACTCCTATATAAAGGAAGGATTCTAGATCCCTAGAGTCTTGAACCATATGGCTAAGATTTTGAGCTTTCCAACCTTTTTTAAGGGTTTTAGAGCATTCGGAGTACTTCTAGGGGATAAAGTTGGAAACTTTATCCTTCTAGACACCTTAAGATCTTAGATCTAAGCCCTAAATTCCCAGTAATCAACGTATCATCCGAATGTACAAACAGAGGGAAAACTTGATGAGTTGCTCTGTGTAACAACCCGAAGTTGTCCATCGCCGAAATCCGTTCCGCGCATAAAAATCCGCCTTTATCGATTCATCCCGTTTTCGTTTTTGAGCTAAGATATATAAACTATAAGTTTATTTTATTCTTGTAAGTGTTCAAATCCATTTAAAACTCATGAAAATGGCCCAAAATCATTAACTTGAAATTTCTAAATTCTATCCCGTCGAATTACGGAAACTTAATCGGGTGCGACCAAAAGCCCCGTTTAATGCCGGTATCGGGTAGAATTCCACCATATCCAAGTTTTGGGACCTATTTAAACGTGTTTAAAGATTGATTTGAATCTTTTGCTTCCTCTCTCTACTCTCTCTCTCTAACCTCTTTCCTAAATCCAAGTTTAAGGGTCCAAATCACAAGTTTAAGGCTTCTAATCACCAAGGTACCTTCCTTAACTCAATGTGTATCATATTTGACCTTCAAATTCGAGATTAAAGCATGAAATAGGACCTTGTATATGAGTTTACAGCCCTGGAAGGTGCCTAGGCCGTAAACACTAATTTAGAGGGTTTTTAATCCCTTAAACCCTTCCAAGACACAAACAAGACTTAGATATGACTTCTAGAATATTGGTATTGGTCTTAGAACATCATAAATATAAATTTTGAGGAGTAAATGGGAATTTACGGCCAAGGCATATGCTTGGGCCGTAAACCCCTCAAACATGGGGAGTAAACACCTTTTAACATGTTAGAATGCCTTGAAACTTAACCAATAGCCTTGTGGTAAATCCTAGAACCATCTAAAAATAGTTTGGGGGCATTAAACATAAAAAAATACATCATACAAGAGTTTACGGCCATAGCTCATACTCTTGGGCCGTAAACTCCTAAATATGTGTCAAATGATTCCCTAAAATCACCCCAAGGCTTGGAAAAATTACTAGAATCACATGTGATTTTTCCTTGTGCCTCAAAATAACTATTTTTGACCATAGGAGAGTTTACGGTCGTAAACTCCAAGTTTACAGCCATGAACTCCCTTTTAAATGGTATAAGTCCCATTAAATCATTCCAAGGCATTTTAGAAGTCCATTCCAACAATTCCCAAGTCCAATCAAGCCATTAGACACTCAAAATCACACCAACATGAGCTCACGGCCATGTACTCATGTATGTATGTTTTTTGTGGCTGTAAACTCCCTTAAATGTTTACTCTTGGGGAGTAAACTCAAATTCCAAGTCCCTAGTGCCATTACACGTCCGTAGACGTCACTCGGGTCACTCCAAACACTCGTTTTGAGGTGTTTTACCCCATTGGAGTGTAATGTTCCATCTAATTAGTGATTGTAAATCTAATTAGACATATTTGGACACTATTTCATTTTACATAGGGACATCGCGAGTAATCAGACCCCGAACCAACGTTTAGTGTCCGAAACCGTCGCATTTCCTAGTCCGGTGAGTTCATACCCCTACCATTTTCAAGTGTTTTCAAATGGTTTTCAAACGTTTTCAGGGGGCGAATACAAGCAAAAGTACAAGGAAAATCTTGTACTTAAACGTATTTCAGTTCAAATGTTTTATTTCATGTATGTTTCTAACTTTGAAAGTCATGATAGCTAATGGTTCGAATTACAGGTTAAACTGTTAGACTAAAACCAGATTTCATTGAAAAGTGTCTTGATCTATATTACTTTTATAAAGAAATCATACCAATCAGAACTAAGATTAATATGAGTATAACTTAGTACAAATACGAATATGAATACGAATACGAAAGTAACCAATAGTATAGTACGAATACGAATGCGAATACGAATACGAATGTAACCAATAGTATAGTATGAATACGAATACGAATACGAATGTAACCAATAGTATAGTACGAATAAGAATACGAATATGAAAGTAACCAATAGTATAGTACGAATACGAATACGAATGTAACCAATAGTATAGTACGAATACGAATGCGAATACGAATACAAATACGAATGCGAATACGAATATAACTAATTGGATAGAACGAATACGAATACGAATAGAAATAGGACTATGAATGGGGAATAACGCCTTTGGATGACACCAAGACTTCGAATATACAGTCAGTGTACGCCTTGAATGTCACCAGAGTTCCGAATATGAAAGTACGCCTCTGGACCTCTACTGAGTTTCGAATACATCCGCCTCAGAATGTCGACAGAGATACGAAAATACAACTAATGTACTCTTTTGTAATCCACCAGAATAATCGAAAATACTATAATGTACGTTTCTGGTGAATCCAAATATACGAAAATACAACTAAGTTTGTAGAATTTAGACATATGAATGTAGGATAACTAAGAGTTTAGAATACTTAACTTATACTGCAAATATGGTAATCATTAGCACTTCGAAATCAAACCTAAGAACCAACCTCAACACATAGGAAAATATGGGATTTTCTTAAGATAACAAAGAAACCAGTAACGAACTCAGAAACGAATAGACAACTCAACACATAGGAAAATATGGGATTTTCCTGAGATAACATAACAACCAGTAACGAACTTAGAAACGAATAGAAAACTCAATACATAGGAAAATATGGGATTTTCCTGGATAGCACATCAATACATAAACGAATAAAGTAACAAACGAGTAACTAAAACTATTAGGAAAATATGGGATTTTCCTGGAATGATATAACAAACCTTTTTCGAAATTGTAACAAAGGATAACTAAATCGTTTTCATAAGAAAATATGGGATTTTCTTGAACAACAACTTTTTCAGAAAGCAAAGGAAACTCGTTCTTTTCAAAACTAAACCGCTTATGAACTCACCAGCTTTATGCTTATTTTCAAACCGCTTGTATTCTCAGGTCAGCGATAAACAGGTACCCAACGATCCTTTTTGGAGTAGATGGAGCGTACTGAAGATCTCGTCTTTACTTTTGTTCATATCATATGTATAACACTTGTATAACTTTTCTTTCAAGCAGATGTAAACAATATTATGTAATGTAATGTTTTGTGATTACTGTTTTACTATATGCATTGGATTTGATACTCAACGTGGAGTCCGCCCCGGAAATGTTTCCGCCTTTGGTTTTCGGGGAGTGACACTCTGGCAACTCGACGAGTTGGATCGGGTTTTCCCATCAATTGGATACTAAGTGAGCTTGACAAGTTGATGAGACAACTCGACGAGCTGGCTAGGGTTTGTCACGGTTTTCTGGACTCTTAACGAACTCGACGAGTTGCTAGATACACTCGATGAGTTAGGGTAAACATGGACTATTGACCTTGATTGTTGACTTGGACTTTGACCAGGGATGACCAAGTGTGACTTTGAGGGTATTATTAGTATTCCGAAGTTTTGACAAAATTAGTCACATGATGATTATAGGCCGTTGAGTTAGAGTTTCGTATGGGGACTTATCCCATCTTACCTTATCATTTCAGCACTTTTGAGAGGTGAGTCTCCTCACCATACCAATAGGTCGAAGCACCAAGGTCGGCCCATTACTTGCTATGTGTTGTGCTAGTTGATTATGTGATATGTGGTATGCTATTTGTATCTATGATACTTGTGTTGGGTTTTGAGCATTCTAACACTCAATGGTGTACATGCAACCCTAGAAACCTTGGATCTATGTTTCACTAAGATACATCCAAAATGATTTTCCAAGGTTCATAATCCTATCTAGCATACATGGGGATCTTTTATACTAATTATTAGTAAGAATTACATACCTCTTTGTAGCTTGGATTCCTTTGAAACCTTGTGTGCCTAGCACCTCAAGTGTGATGCCTCAAATGCTTCACACAACACCAAGTACACTTGGAATAAACTCTTAAGAGAATAAGAACACTTAGTATTTCGGCTAGCCCTCTTTTGTTCACTCTAGTGTCCGAAAATGGTGACGAATAGCTTCTTTATATAGTATGTTACAATTAGGGTTACACCATGTAAACCCTAATTGTCATGACCTTTCATTTCAATGACCCATGGGTTATGTAAACCTCATGGAGCATCTTATGGGTTTAACCCAACTTGATAATCCATGGAGCTTTGGCCCACTATATAAGTTATGGATGATTAACACAATCAACCCATATATTTAATTAGTCTTCTTTCGATCACATACTTAATTCTAAATTAATTATTGATCAATACTAACTAAATATTATTATTCTTATTATTAATATATTAGAACTTATAATATATTAATAAACCATAAGTGTCTTACTTCTCTCATTTAGTCTATCCAAGTGCATGATGCCATGGAACCCAAATAGACCATGTTGGGTCGGGTCAAGTACATACCAAATATAGTTATGGACTTAGACATTATATCCAACAGTCTCCCACATGGATAAGTCTAATAACTATAGTTGCAAGTATGACTTCAGGAACCGATCAGCAATCGTATCTCTTTCAAGGTTTCTCGGAACTGAGAAGATGATGGTGTGTCATTTTAGATAAGTGATCATATAATCCTCTATTCTAGATATCATCCGAACAAACACATAGAACAAATTCTTTCTATTGTCTAGCAGTTGTTTCCTGATTTCCGATTTGTTTGACATAGAACTTAATTGAACACATCAATTTAGTTCTGACTGGGCCCGGTACATGGGTCAAAACAAAATCATCGAGGGGACCAGATATCGCTTCTAATCCAAGAAGGAACAGATAAACTTCGACTCATATATTTTCTCTACTACTTGTTGAATTACACACAAAGGTACGTTTTATAACATCGAGTTACCAATGCGTTTTCGTACAATCAATGCATAACCAACTCATAGGTAACAAATCATATATCTAGGTTTGAAGACTTATATGATATTACTGTCTCACGATCATTCGAGATAAATTCCATAAAGTGATACCGGTGAGCGTGGGTTGAATCCTATACTTAGAACTTATGAGCACTCATGAGTGTTGTAGCCCCCTTTGTCCAACATCTTGGACCTTTACAAACCAACCCATGATAGTCTTGATTCATATGTACTTCCAACATATGATTGACTGTGGAGAATTTGAATAATATGATATATACCATAACATAATTATTCTAGAAGTCAAAACATGCAAAAAGAAATACTAGTAAATGATTGACAAGAGATAGCAACACTTTACTCATAAATAACAACTTCTATTTATCATCAAATGTCAATTACATTTTACATATTTCAAAATTATCTAACTTCTAAAAACTAATATCATATCTTAGCCTTATGCTCGTAGCATGCTGAAGATGCTTAATCCTACTCAATCCCTTCGTGAGGGGATCTACCGGATTCTCATCTGATGATACCCTCTTCGCCACGAGAATTTTTTCTTCTATTCAATGTCTAACGAAATGATATTTTCTGTCGATGTGCCTGGATCTCCCGTGATCCCTTGGTTCCTTTGCTAAGGCAACTGCACTTTCACTATTACAGAAAATTTCCATGGGCTCCTTAATAATTAGTAAAACTCCAAGGTCTCCGATGAAGTTCCTTGGCCATATAGCCTCCTTTCTTGCTTCACTTGCTGCTATATACTCTGATTCACAAGTAGAATCAGCCACTGTATCTTGCTTGGAACTTTTCCAAGTAATTTCCCCTTCATTTAGGGTAAAGACCCAGCCCGACTGAGAGCGGAAATTATCCCTATCAGTCTGAAAGCTAGCATCACTATACACTGCTACTTTCAAGTCATCACTCCCACCAAGCATAAGGACCCAGTCCTTAGTCCTTCGCAGGTACTTGAGAATATTCTTTACTGCAGTCCAGTGAGCCTTGCCAGGATTACTCTGATATCTGCTAACCATGCTTAAAGCAAAAGCAACATCAGGATGAGTACAAGTCATAACATACATGATCGAGCCTACAGCGGAAGCATATGGGACTTGACTCATCTCAGCTATCTCTTCATCTGTACTCGGGCTCTGAGTTTTACTCAGTCTGGCATTACACTGAATAGGTAAATCTCCTTGCTTGGAATTTTCCATACTGAACCTCTTCAGCACTTTGTCCAAGTAGGTACTCTGACTAAGTCCAATCAGTCTTTTACTCTCGTTTCTCAAAATCTTTATCCCGAGGATATAGGCAGCTTCTCCTAGGTCTTTCATAGTGAAACACTTCCCAAGCCAGGATTTCACTTCCTGCAAGATTGGGATGTCATTTCCTATGAACAGTGTGGCATCCACATACAGTACCAAAAAGCTAACTATACTCCCACTAGCCTTGACATATATACAAGATTCATCTTCACATCTTTAAAAGCCAAACTCTTTCACGTTCTCATCGAAGCAAAGATTCCATCTGCGAGGTGCTTGTTTCAATCCATATATGGATTTTTCAAGCTTACACACCCTATTAGGGTATTCTGTACTTACAAAACCCTCTGCCTGAACCATGTAAACATCCTCAGCCAACTTTCCATTAAGGAAAGCAGTTTTGACATCTATTTTCCATATTTCATAGTCATGAAATGCAGCAATGGCTAACAGAACTCTAATGGACTTGATCTTGGCCACTGGTGCAAAGGTCTCATCATAATCAACTCCCGGAGTTTGAGAATAACCCTTTGCAACCAGTCGTGCCTTATAAATGTGTACATTACCATCCATGTTGGTTTTCTTCTTGAATATCCATTTGCACCCTACTGTCTTATGACCTGGTACATTGTGACAACCCGGTATTTTCGAAACAGTGTAATGACCTAAAAAGTCAAGAATTTGTAATCTCTTTTAATGTAATGAAATTTGCATCAAAATTTTGAATGTTCAAAAGTCTCTATTGGGTTACATAAAATGATAAACATCATATAAAGGGTTTCATAAGTATAAAGAACAATAAAATCCGAATTATAATGAATAAGTTATGACCAATCTAAGAATCATAGTAAAAACCGGCAATACTGATAAGCGTAAAACGCGAAGTTTTCAATACAATTATATTTAGCCTTAGGAATCTAAATGAAAGTTGTAGATATCATTAGGCCGTATACGTATATAAAAGAACGTCCAAATATGACTTCGTATGAGATAGTTATGATTTTTCCAAGTTCCGAATATAGCAGTAGACAGCTAAAATACTCGAAATATAGATTGAGAGATTTTTAGCCAATACAACCTAAATGAGAATCGAAGATCTCAACAATAGTAGCACAACGGTATAAAGTCTGACGAGACCGTACCTCACATGAAGAAGTTATGGATTTTTAACATACTTTTCGTGTCCCGACCCGTTAAAAATAAATAAAAATAAAAATAAAGTCAAAATTTGCCGACGGAGTCTAAATGAGAGTTGTAGAGCATAATCTCACCTACGCGTAGATATAAAGAACGTTAAAACGGAGCTCGTACGCGGAAATTACGAATTTTACAAGTTTTCGGCACAAAATCTGAGGCTGTCAGGCCACCACGACGTGGTGAAGAAGCCACGATGTGGTATTGTGGTTGATGGGTCTAGGTGCGTCAGCAAACGTCTCGTCAATGGAAGAGGATAGAATCCCTCACCACGACGTGGTGACGTGTACCACGACGTGGCGCCCAAATTAGGGCTATAAATAGCAGCCGAAGGTGTTGGGTTCCATTGTTCATTTCTCTTCTCTCTCGTGCCGAAGCTCTGCATTTAAACCCCCCGAAGCCATCCCGAAGCCCCGGTATTCATATCCAGGTTCCGAAGGAAGGTTTTTCACTCCCGAGATTTTCGAGAAATTCAACTTTCCCTAGTCGAAGTTCTGCTCAGTTTTCGTTTCACCTTCTTCTATCTATCAAGTGAGTTCATACCCCTACAACTACGTTTTCAAATACTTTATAGATGCTTTTATACATTTTCAGGGGGGGAGTACAAGTAAACACATGGTTACTCTCGTGTGGAAAACATTTAAACTCTTACTACACTTATCTTTATATAACAAATCATATGTGATTCATAATTATCATATGATAAAGTTCGCATGCAACACCTATTCAATAACATTTTGTCCTTTAAGAGTAAAAACATGTTGTTATACAAATATCAAACACTTTATTCATATATTGGTGTATAAATGTTCAATAGCGTTATTACAAATGTTATACTTACATACCAAGCTGATACTGCACTAGGTTTTATCATACAAATGAATCATACATTTGAGAAAAACTATAATAGGTACCGTTTAATAGATATTCAAGAGATTTTACATACTATGAGTACTATATCAGGGAAATACTTTCATATACAAGAACAAATGAACTTTTCATACGTAAATCTATTTGATACTAAGTTTTGTGAGACGTTCAGCTTCATGTACTTTCGAGTATGCAGTTAAAGTCTTGTATTATATACCATAATCTCTTGTAGCGAGAGCGTGATAATTGTGTATAGATCTATACGGGATTGACAATCCCGCACCTAAATTGTTAGCTACAATTAGACCGGCAGGTCTACGGTGACAAACGTCATAACATTCCAACGCCTGAAGAACGTTGTTACAGGCAGTCTGGGTCAATAGTATGGTTATAAAACTCACATAGAGTATTAGAAACATGTTGATTTACGGGGTTATCTAATGCCTTAGCGATTCTTTTACATACACAAATCTTCTATTCTAGGCATGAAAAACACTATTGCACAATAATCTTTGGAACTTTTTAACCACCTTACACTTATGGAAAAATATTGGAATTTTAGAAACAACATTCGAAACAGTCGGGTCTTAGTAGAAGACTACTTTTATACTAGTAGGAAATATGAGATTTTCTAGGAGTTTTCAAACATCTACAAACAAATTCATTTAAATTTATATAAACATTGACATTAAATACTTATGAACTCACCAGCTTAAATGTTGATCTACTCTTTCAAATCTACTTGTATTTCTCAGGGATTCAGTAATACAGGTAAACTTCAGCTTTTGGAGAAGTGATGCTAAGGCATCAATTTTAAACTCATTTTGTCATCATATTGTAATTTGTTGTTGAAACAGGTATCATCCGGCAATGTAACTCTTAAATTATATATATGATGGTTGTGTTTACTTTCTTTACTATGTATTCAACTGTTACGATACTACAAGAAGTCATCCACCCTCAAACGATTCCGCCATTCTGGTTTCGGGGTTTGACATACATTGTCAACCAAGTTCCAAACTTGATTGTCATACATGGATTATATCTCGCTATCCATAGCCTCTTTCCATTTAGCAAACTCATGGCCTGCCATGGCTTCCGTGTAGTTGTTAGGCTCTTCTAGATTTATTAGTGTATTACACTGATAAGGGTATCACCTTCTGCAGTAATATGGAAACCATAATAATGCTCAGGTGCATTCCTAACTCTGGTGGAACGCCTCAGAGGAATGAACTCTTCAGTCGGCTCAACAGTAATTTCCTCCTCAGGTTGAGGGCAAGGGTTTGAGGTTCCTTCACCGCTTGACTCTTGTATTTCTTCAAGGTAAACTTGCCTTCCACTGTCTCCTTGGCTTATGAGTTCTCTCTCTTGAAAGACTCCTCTTCTTGCTACAAAGACCACATTGACACCGAGTTTGTAGAAGATATAAACAAAAGATTTATGTAGGTAGCCGATGAAAATACACCTCTCACTTCGAGGTTTGAGCTTGTCGTAAGTCTCGCGTCTCACGAAAGCCTCACAACCCCAAACCTTGATGTGGTCTAGATTTGGAACTTTGCATGTTCACATCTCATGAGGTTTTTTGGCAACCTTCTTTGTAGGGACTAGATTAAGGATATGGGCGGCAGTCTATAAGGCATACCCCCAAAATGAGATTGGTAGCGAAAATCGACTCATCATGGAACGAACCATGTCCAACAAGGTTCGATTGTGCCTCTCAGCTACACCATTCAACTGTGGTGTTCTGGGAGGTGTCAATTGTGAGACTATCCCACATTCCTTAAGATAGTCAAGGAACTTGGTACTAAGATACTCACCACCTCGGTCGGATCGAAGCATCTTAATGTTCCTGCCCAACTGATTCTCCACTTCTTGCTTAAACTCTTTGAATTTATCAAAGGTTTCCGATTATGTTTGATTAAGTAGACATATCCATATCTACTAAAATCATCAATTAAAGTCACAAAAAAGCGATTAGCATCTCTAGTGGTGGTTCTGAAGGGTCCACACACATCTGTGTGTATAAGATCCAACAAACCTTCACCCCTAGCACAAGTGCCAGTAAAAGGTGACTTTGTCATTTTTCCAAGTAGACAAGATTCATAACTATCATCTGACTTTAGGTCGAATGATTCCAAGACTCGATCCTTTTGGAGTTGGCCTATGCGTTTCTTGCTTACATGTCCAAGACGACAATGCCATAAATAAGCTTTATCTAAGCTAGTGGAAGAATTGATATATAATACATTATTTCCTATGTTATCTACAACAGATACAGTTTCATACACACCCTCACAAGGTAATGCTTTAAAATAAAGAGCACTATTATAGAAAGCATCAACACATCAACTTTTATTATCAAAATAAAAGTTGAACCCTTGTTTATACAATGCATGAAAGGAAATAACATGTCTTGCCATTTCTGGCGAATAACAACATTTATTCATGTCTAATGTAAACCCACTATCTAGTAACAAGGAATAAACTCCAATCTTAGTGACAGGTGAAACTTTCCTATTCGCCATGCTTAGATTTATCTTTCCACGCTCCAAATCCTGACTTCTTCTTAGTCCCTAGAAATCAGAACATATGTGAATTCCACAACCTGTATCAAGGACCCAAGACTTATAATGAGATGAGTTATTAGACAATATAGTGTATATACCTTCATGGTTGGGTTTTACTTTCCCATCCTTCAAATCTTGTTAGTACTTCGGGCAGTTTCGCTTCCAGTGCGACTTTTCATGGCATTAGAAGCATTCAGCCTCATTAAGGTTAACATAAGGAGTAACAAAACCTTTCTTGGTTTTGCTTGAAGAGGATCCTTCAAGGTTCTTACCCTTGGTACCCTTAGAAGGGCTCTTTCTCTTCTTACCTTTGCCTAACCTGATTGCCAAGACATTGGCCGCAGTAGGAGTAGGAGGAGTAGTAACACCGGACTTACCCTTAAGACTACTTTTTGCAGTCTTTAAGAGTCCTTGAAGTTTACTAAGTGTAACTTCTTCCTTATTCATGTGTTATGTCATTCTAAATTGATCATAACATGAAGATAAGGAGTGCAAAATGATATCTATTGCTAACTCCTCAGGAAAGTCAACATTCAGTTTCTTCAACCGATCCACAAACCTTTGCATTATCTGTAAGTGGGTCATGAGGGACTCATTGTCATTGTGGCAATCATGATACATGCTACTTTGGTAGTATGCCTTTCATGTGATTGAAATGCAGCAATCTCCTCTGGGGTAGCTGTTGACTCATCAATCTCCTTCAACTCCCTATCAAGGATATATTCTTTGTCCTCATAGCGAGTGACCATCCTGATGTTTCTGATCCAATCCATAAAATTGGATCCATCAAAGATGACTCTCCCACAAAGGTTCAAGAGAGAGAAGGAGCAAGTAGGGTTTGAGCCAGAAGCATTGTTATTGGAAGACATCTGAAATGAAAGAATAAGTTTAGATTAGATTTCAGGATAGTCCTTAATAAAGCACACAAATGTTATATTAAGGCTAGGACCCAACACAATATTTTATAACTTAGAAGAGGGATGTTGTAATCTAAGCTATAAAATATTTTAAGGTAGGTGAATGACGATTCACCAATTTCCACCATAAAACTGAATAAATCTTATTAGGTTTTAATTGGTTTAGAAATTCCTAGGTTCTTTGAGATTCATTGAACTTTTCAATGGCATGTTTCAATCTCAAGTGTGCCCTTCAAGTTTTGTGACCGGCATGCCGAGGATCACAAAACAAGGTGTGAAATAACCATGCAAATTACTTGGTACACTTAATGTATTACCCCTCAATCGAAGTGTCGGTTAACCACAAACACTCCAACGATACTATGACAAACATTAAGTCACCTTTTTCCTACCTTGATAAGTCCAAGTTAGTGTTCCGGTTAACCACAGACGCTCCACTAACGACTTAATCAAAGTGCAAAGTGTAACTTCATGGATTAGCACCTTATTCACATTTTCCTAAAGTAACTAAGATTGGGAATTAATAAAATTTAGTTACTTTAGTATATTCATAATACTTATTATGAGAACTATAGTCCTTGTTCTACCTTTTCGGCTAACGACCCTCCACCGATCAAAGAAGGGGTGGGTGAGAATAAATGCCCATTAAGTTTCCATTTTATAGGCAACAACCTTATACCCCCTTATAGACCAGCTTCGTGAATGAGGCCTACTAATGGTAAAAAGACTTTTATCTTATACATATATAATTATTATTCACTTATAATATTATAAAGTATAAGGGTTGAATTTTAATATTTAAAATTCTAAAGGTTGGAACTAAAGTTTTAATTATGACTTTACTTGTTCCAAAACTTGAGGGCAAGTTTTGTAAACTTTCAAAACTTTTCATTTCTCATAACTTATGAGTTTATTAGAGTATTAAAATGAAGACCCTTCATTTTCATAACTCTTGTGTTCTTTTAATGGTTTTAATTCAAGTGTGACTCTCGGTTTTCCATAACTTGAGAACAAGTTATGGACTCCATTAAAACACATAATGATCAAGAATTAACTAACATGGAGGTTACAAATAATTCCTATGATCATCTAAATTCATAAGTTCAAGAACATGGTTATCAAGAATTTCAAGAATCATAACAAACTTATATAAAACTTGTAATTTTTTATAATAGCCATTGTCAATGGACTAGCATAAACATTACACCAACTAAAACAAGTCTTAAAACACCAAAACAGTTTAGGGTAACGTTTCTAGTCCATTTCCAACAGCATAACTCGAAAATCTGAACACTGCAGCATGTACTCGTCGAGTGCATGAACTGACTCGACATGTTACATGCATTTCTTCATGGACTCGTCGAGTCTCCCCTTGGACTCGGCGAGTTCATGCGGGCAGTGAACAAAAAACTGTGTTTTTCAGCTATTTTGCATCAAGTATCAAACAAACAAGCCTAGGCTCTGATACTACTGTTGGGTTTGAGCATTCTAACACTCCTATGGTGTACATGCAACCCTAGAAACCTTGGATATATGTTTGACTAAGATACATGCAAAATGATTTTCCAAGGTTCATAATCCTATCTAGCATACATGGGGATCTTTTATTCTAATAGTTAGTAAGAATTACATATCTCTATGTAGCTTGGATTCCTTTGAAACCTTGTGAGCCTAGCACCTCAAGTGTGATGCCTCAAATGTTTCACACAACACCAAGTACACTTGGAATAAACACTTAAGAGAATAAGAACACTTAGTATTTCGGCTAGCCCTCTTTTGTTCACTCTAGTCGCCGAAAATGGTGAAGAATAGATTCTTTATATAGTATGTTACAATTAGGGTTACACCATGTAAACCCTAATTGTCATGACCTTTCATTTCCATGACCCATGGGTTATGTAACCCCCATGGAGCATCCATGGAGCATCGTATGGGTTTAACCCAACTTGATAATCCATAGAGCCTTGGCCCACTATATAAGTTATGGATGATTGACACAATCAACCCATATATTTCATTAGTCTTCTTTTGATCACATAATTACTTATAAATTAATTATTGATCAATACTAACTAAATATTATTATTCTTGTTATTAATATATTAGAACTTATAATATATTAATAAACCATAAGTGTCTTGTTTCTCTCATTTAGTCTATCCAGGTGCATGATGCCATGCAACCCAAATGGACCATGTCGGGTCGGGTCAAGTACATACCAAATATAGTTATGGACTTAGACACTATATCCAACACATAAGTCTTCTAATTGTTTCCAAATTCACGTGGAAGAGTTAGGCATCTAGGATCTCCCATTTTCTTTGGTAACTCTCCCATTATAATCTTAGAACTTTGCTCACTTAGAATTACCATGGAATTCTTTTCTAACTACTGGCAAGTATCTATTAAATCTTGTAAGAACTTAGCATACTTAGGAACCTTAGCCAATGATTCAATGAAAGGGGTATTGATTGGAATACCCTTCACTTGCTTCATAAATTTCAGGTGCTCCTTCTCCATTGGATGGATATTTGCTCGGGACGAAAACGGTAAAGGAGGACGATAATCTTGCACATTGGTTGAATTTTTCTGTTCTGACCCTCCCCACGCCGTGAGCTTTGAAGGCTCACATCGTGAGCTCGATGGTTCAGCATAATTTTTTTCTTCGAGGTTCAACTTCTTCAGCATTGGTCTGGACTGTTGTGGCTCCACTTCTAAAGTTTCTAAGAACTCAGAAATATCATCTTCTTCGGTTTCTATCACCATAACATGTGATTGAGTCTTCTTGTCGGGAAATTGTGGAGATAACCTTCCATTCACCAAAGTTGTTAGTTGACTAAGTTAGGCTTCGAGATTTTGAATTGATGCTTGATGATTTCTTAATAATGCTTGTTGGTCAATCATCACAGCCTATTGATCTTTCATCATGGTTTTTTGATCCTTCATAATCATCCTTTGATCTTTTATTGTTGCATCTGTTTCATAATGTCTCTTTTCTGAAGCCTCCATAAAACGAGCTAGAATGGTCTCTAAGTCAACTTTCTTTTCAGCTGGTGGTTTTTCCTTTTGGTAGAAGCCTCGACCAGTCTGCCTATATTTTTCTTCTTTCTGCTTCTTGTATTCCTCATATAGAAACCACTCGAGTAGCAAACTTGAGCCTTTTGTTCTCATTATTATCTAAGTAGAAGTATTTAGTCAAGTGTGGACCATTGCATCTTTCACATCCAACTCTAATAGCATGAATTGACTAGTCCATCTTTGTCATCCTCCGGTCCATAGTATTCAACATTTCTATCACAGCATCCATGTCTTATGATGTTCCACTACCAATTCCCTTAGCTCCATCATGTCTTGGATTGTGGTATTCACCAGAATGCTTTGAGAACTCTTCAATCAACTCCTTGACTTCACCCGGATTTTTTATTAGTGAGCAGTCCTTGAGAATCAAGGAGTTGCCTTGTCATGACATTCACCCCATCATAGAATATAGACACTTCTTGTTGTATGTTAAGATCATTTTGAGTGCAGTTTCTTAGTAACCCTTTATAACAATCCCATGCCTAATAAATTGATTCACTCGGTTGTTGCTCAAAGTTGGCTATTGCCTTCTTGAGTTTAGATATCTTCAATGGTGGGCAAAATTGTTCTAGGAATTTCTCACGCATCTGTGCTCATGTAGTAATTGCACCGGGTGGAAGTGCTTTCAACCAATCTCTTGCAGCTCCCTAAAAAGTGACGGGAAGCATCCTTAACAAGACTGTCTCTCTAGGAATATTTGGGACATTGAAATTGTCTGCAACGTCATTGACCTCGTCCAAATGTTTATAAGCATCCTCATGATCCTTCCCAAAAAATGGTAGATCCTTAAGTGCAGTAAGAATGTGTCCTTTCAACTCGATTGTTGCAGCAGCGGGAATTGGGGGTTGTACTAAACCAGGACCAGCATCCTCTCTTATTCACTTCTTGTATGCTCCCATGGACATATCAGCAATGGTTGCCACCTCATTCCTTGGCTCGTCCTCGGAATCTCTTTCTTCAAACTCGGGTTCAGTCGCGTATTCGGTAACTTTTGGATTTGGATGTTGTTCAAAGCTTTCTATTTTACTCTCTTCCTTCCTTTGACTACTAGACTCACCCATATTCTTTCTTTTCTTCTTTCCAAATACTAATTTAAGTTCCTTGAAATGTGATTTTTTTGATGGGTTCGCTTCTCCTACATTTTTATCCGTCTTTTTGGGAAGGGCCGACTCTAGATCTTCAAGCGGTGGTACCAAAGGTGTGTTTGAGCCTCTGGTCATGTACTACTACAAATAAACAAAAGATAAAAACATAAAACTGAACAAAAACTAAATAAAACTACCTGCTGACTGGCCACCACAATGTGGTAAAGATCACCACCTCGTGTTGTCGCAGAAAACTAAACAGAAAAGAAAACCGAAAAACTATTGAACTCACGTCGTGAGCATTTAACTCTCACGTCATGAGTTTAGAATTGAAACAAAAACTAGGCCGAAAATTAAATTTTTGCAGGTTTTACCCCACAAAAAGGATCGATTAACCTAAAGAAGATAAATCAAAAAATCAAATAAGGCGTTGCCCAGCAACGGCGCCAAAAACTAGTTGCGTCTGAAACAGCTACACCTAATCTTACCTCCTAATCTGCTAGCTATTCAACCCAGGGCAGTGTACCCCTTCGCAAATACTATAGGACAAAATTCGGGTATCGAACACAGGGAACGGTTTTAATTAATTAATCTACTCGCTATTAAATTAACCTAAAATTCTAGCAAAGTTAATTGGTTTATATCTAATTTTGCAAGTTTAGATAAACTTAAATTACTCACAACTAATTCAAATAATTATGAGAAGCACTCCTATTAGTTCGAATCCACTTTCCCTCATTATTTAGTTATTAATTAAGGATAATTCTCGTTGGTCACCAATTAATATTTTATTAGCAATTCAAGTCCTAATTTACTAATGTTGAACTAATTCATGTAGATATATGCATACTCATACATAATTTAACACCGAATCAATTATTAAATGGATTGGAGCTATGTCAAATTTAATAGGAATACACAATAGTATGATCACAATATATGTTCTCTAGCACAGCCAAAACTAATTCTTTGATTACTTAACTGAGATTGGTTAGATCCTAGCTCTTGCAATTCAATGGTCACTAAATTGCTAGGTATCAAGTCCATGCAATTTAATATTCACTAACTACACAGAACATGAGTTTAAGCAACCCTAAGTATCAAGTTCTAACATGATAGGTATAAACAATCAACACAAGCAAATAACCAACTAAAAGAATCCATAATCCAATTACTAGTTCATGAGTTCCAACTTCATCTAGCTAACAGGAGCAGCTAGATTTAGGGGTTGTTTGATTTAAACTTACCGGGTCCGGTCAGTGCTGACTGCTGACTCGGTCAGCAGTCGGATGTTTGGTAATTACAAATATAGCTGATTCGGTTAGCCAATTCCACTTACCCGGTAAGCAAAAAAAAAACCTCCTTACTGGAAATTAAAGTTATGCGTTTTGTTGCCCTTTTCCCTCGCTCGCCTCCTTCACCATTAGTTGGTTGACTTTAGTATGTTATGGTTCATTGTTTGACTTTAGTATGTTATGGTTCATTGTTTGACTTCAGTATGTTATGGTTCATTGTTTGACATTAGTATTCTATGGTTTAGTTATGTTATGGATTGTTTTCTTAGGTGCAGTTTTGTTATATGAATTTATATGTTATGGAATGCTATGCTTTTAGTATTTACATGTTACCGTTTGTTATGTTATGGATTGTTATGTTATTGATTGTTATGGTATTGATTTAAATGTAATTTGTATTTGACATCTAACAGGACACATGGATAAAGAAGGTGACTTTTTATACTTCCTTATATTCTCGTGGTATTGGTTGATGTTGGTCTAACAAAGGCAAAGAATAATTAAAAGAATAAGAGCTAGCGAATAGGTAGCAAAGGGGTATGTGTATACGCAAGATTTGATACACGGATGTCCTATACAATGTTACAATATGATACGTCTTTCACAAGATGTATTTGTACTATTATGAAATCACTTTACACAAAGTAATTGCTTGCATTGTAGTAGGATGATAAGTGTTGAAGAGAAGATGGCTATGTTTTTACATGTTATAGGACATAATGAACGTTTTCGAGCCATTAAAGAAAGATTTCGTCACTCCACCCAAACGATTCATCAATGTTTTCATGAGGTCTTACGTGAAATGATGAGTTTTTCACGAGAAATTATAGTACCAACCTTGTCTAATCCAACAAGAAATACCTCAGAACGACATAGACGGCTAATGCACATATTTCCCGGAGCAATAGGTGCACTGGATGGAACACTTATACATGCAGTTGTGCCTGTTGATCAACAAACTCATTATAGGGGAAGAGGAAAGGTGAATGTTATCAAAATGTAATTGGAATTTGTAATTTTGATATGATATTCACCTTTGTATGGGCTGGATGGGAGGGCATAGCACATGATTGTAAAGTTTTGAAAGAAGTTGCATTTAACCCGACTTTCGGATTTCCATTCCCTCCACCAGGTTTGTAATTTTACTATACGTTTTATTATCTATATTATTTATATGATAAATTTTTCAATCATCTACAGATAAATATTACATTTTTGATGCCGCATACACCAACACCCATGGATTTATGGCTCCCTCCCGCAATACTAGGTATTGGTTAGCCAATTTTCAAAGAAACGGAGCCTTAATAAAGGAAGAAAAGTTCAATCATGCTCATCCACAACTTAGAAATATCAGTGAATGTGCTTATGGTGTATTGAAGGCGAGATTTCCAATTTTAAAACAAATGGCTCTTTATCCTTTTCCATTGCAAAGATACATAGTCATTGCTTGTGTTGCGGTCCATAATTTTATAAGGATATACGATATTGAAGATGAATTATTTACAAAGTTTGAACAAAACACTATGGTTACTCCTAATGTGGGTGGTGGAGGAAGTGAGGGCCAAAACATAAAAGGCATAGAATGGGTTTCAGAAGTCGTTGACTATATGACTATTTTGCGTGACCAAGTTGCTAATCAGTTACTTTCAAATGATTCACGTTAAATGGTGTACTTTTTTTATTATGTATGACAACTTGTATTTGGATTTTGTATTACACTTTGTATTTGGATTTTAATTGATGTATGTTTAATTTGGATTTTATATGATAATTTGTGTTTTTATAATTTTTTTTATCCAGCACAACAGACAACACAAGGGTAATATAGTCATTTTTCAGCACAACCATTCAGATAAATAATCAAACAACATAAACTCAGTCAGATATGGACTCAGTCAGCATTTCTAACCCAGTCAGCTTTAACCTAGTCAGCAACTATCAAACGACCCCTTAGCTACTCATAGTCACAAACAAACAAATAGTCTTCATAGTCAAAAGCGTAGTAATATACCAAATCAAAAAGTAAAGTATGTTCTTATTCTTCCTCCTTCGTGTATTACCAGGTTTCTAGCCTTTAAAACTCTGAAAACCATCTTCTAGTAACTCTTCTCTCACCAGCCAACCTCCCAAAATTGTGGAGATCAAGTATATTTATATTTTCCGAAATAACCATACTCACGTCGTGAGAAAGGCTTCTCACATCGTGAGTTCGATAGCAATCCGTATCCAACACGAATTCTTACTTCCGGATGTTTATCTTCTAGAATATCCATGCTCACATCATGAGCCTTTTCTTCTCATGTTGTGAGTATGCCTTTTTGCTGAATTTTTCATCTCTTAAGCTTTTAACCTCTAAAGTTACGGTTCTTGTCACTTTCATTCCTTATTCTTCAAAATGACTTCTTTTGGCTGCAAAATACAATTTAATCTTATAAGTATCATTTATCTATGAAAATAACCAAATTATTAGTCAAAATGTATTCAAATATTGCCTAAAAGTATGTATAAATATGACAATATCACCCAACTTACTTTACTATTTTATAATCTGACTAGGTACACTGCCTAAATGCGTTTTAGCTAGTTAAGCTTTGTTAGGTTTATAAACTAGTAGGTATATAATCTGCACATTAAGTTTTTGGCATTGTTGCCAGTGAACGATTTATTTTAGTTTTAATTTAATTGATTTTAGTCAATCAATCCTTTTTTAGGGGTAAAACTGCAAAAACAATTAATTTATGTATTATTATGTTTTCTCGGTGTTCACGATGTGATGGTTTTACTGTCACGATGTGAAACCTATAGTTTCTAGTTTTTCATTTTTACATTTTTCTTTTGTTTTGTTGTAGTAGCAAATGAACACGGGATTTACTTTTAAGATTGTGCCACCGCTTGAAGATCCAAAATCTAAGTTCCACGAGAAGAAGGATAAAAAGGTCAACGAATCTATTAGCAATTTCAACCTAAAAAGGTGGAGAGCTTTGATAGAACTCCCAACAAGAAAGGCACTAGATATGAACCAGAAACCGAAAGTGATTCAGAGAAAGAAGTTAAAATCGAACCCGACACACACGATGGTGGACACCACGACAATGACCATGGAGGAATATAATCGGCAAATGAGTAATGATAATGGGCCAGGTATAGTACCATCTGCTATTCCATCCAGTACAAACTCCGAGCTCAAGGGACGTATCCTCACTATGCTCAAGGATATTCCATTCTTGGGGAAATATCATGAATACGCGTATCGACTTATTAATGAAGTATTAGACATTTCAAACTAATTTAATGCTCCAAATGTTTCGTGCAGTGCAGTGCTACTTAGAATGCTTCCAGTAACATTCACATGAGCAGCTAAGGATTGTTTAAAATCACTTCCACCTAGAGATCATGACATTGACCAATCTTCACAATGTATTTATCCAATAATTTAGCCCTCTCTCAAAGATAGCAAACTTGAAAAAGAAGATCCAAAATTTCCAACAACTGGACAGCGAATACTTGCATGAAGTGTGGCAGCATTACAAGGGTTTACTTCGAAATTGTCCACAACATGATCTCAATGTACAAAAAAAAATCTCCATTTTCTATGATGGAGTTAACGTGATCACTCGCCAACTCCTTGACTCTCAAGGACCAATGAGTAAGGATCCCGCGACGAACAAAGCTCTAATCGAGGAATTCGCCAAACATTCACGAGAATACCACAACCCCTGAGATGATATGACAAGAGGAAAACTAAATGGAGATAGAGCTACAGAAAATTTAGCTTCGGTTCTTGCAAAGCTTGACAACACGGATAGGAGGATCACAAAAATGGGAAAATCCATTCCTGCAATACAAGTGTGTTGTGAGAATTGACACAGGCTACATTTGACAAAAGATTGTGATCTAGACGAGAACGGGAATCAGAAGGATCAATTTTGCTACTCTAATGGTGACCGATATGATGAATACTGGATGAAGCCTAAGAGAGAATAAAAGCCCTATGAGGAATATCAAAAAGTGAAAAAAGAAATATATCATCAATAAGGGCGAGGCTTCTACAAAAAAAAAGAGCAAGCATTACCTGAGAAGAAACTCGACTTTGAATCCATGTTAACTAGGTTCATGGAAGCTAGTGAGAAGAGACATTTTGCTACTGATGCTACATTGAGAAATCACAAGCCTCCACAGAAAATAGAGAGACTCAATTCGGGTAATAAACCGAACTTGTGCATGAACGTTTAATTCCTAAAAATCCCAAACCAAAACCGCAACCACACGTGATGGCGATATCTACTTAAGAAAACAGAATTTCTGAGCCTTTGTTGATCCTTGAAGCAGCCACTAAGCAGATCAATCAATAGCTGAAAGAAATGAAGGGTGAGAAGAAATTTTCTTCTACCCAATACTCACGATGTGACGAGAATGGTGTCACGTCGTGGCCCCAGCAGAATAACACTAAAACATCTTTGGTTAAGTTATATTAGTCGTCACTTCATTTATCCTTATCGAGCCAAGCAGATCCCATTGGAACAAGATCATAACAGATTTATTGAACAAGTGAAGGGAATTCCGATTAATATACCATTCATTAAAGTCATAGCAAAAATGCCCAAATATGCAAAATTTCTTCAATACCTTCTTAACACTTGTCAAGAATTAGAAAATATGTCTAAGGTTTCTCTTAATGAAGAACGTTCATTTGATGGAAGGCATACCAACTAAGATGGGAGATCCAAGATGCCTCACTATGCCATGTGAGTTTGGAAACGCAACAAAGACGTATGCTTTGGAAGATTCTGGAGTGATTATTAACTTGATTCCATATTCATTCTACCAAAAGCTTAACTTACAAGAATTGAAGAACAGGACAATGGTGATCCATATGGCAAATCGATCGATTACTTATGCTCAGTGCATTGTTGAAGATTTATTGGTGAAAATTGGAAATTTTGTTTTACAATTGATTTTTTTGTTTTAGATATAAAAGATGATGAAAATGTGCCTATTATTCTTGGACGTCCACTACTTAATACCGCAAGAACTTTAATTGATATTTGCGAGTCAAAACTTACATTACAAGTTGGGAAACGAAGAAATAATCTTTGTGGTTAACAAAAAGATCACACCTTCAAAAGTTAATGATGATGTATTTTTCAAGGCCGGAGTAAATGAAGAAAAGTAAGAAGATGATAATAAGTTTGAGGAGTTGAAGAAGTTTATGGAAGAGGAGTTACAAACTTGGAAGAAGCCTACAAATCAAGAAGAACTTAATATTACAAACCCTCGAGCCTCAACTCCAATGATCTTTGAAGTATTTGCATTCATCGCCCCAAAGGCGGAATCTGAGGAATCAAATAATAAAGAAGAGCTTAGTGATGAGGATAATGAACAAGATAACAGAGAGACCACACTTGTCAAGATGGATGTGGATATCAAGGAACCCGATAGGGGGAGAATGAAGATCAAGGTGGATGAACAACCTCAAGTAGTCAAGAAAAATCAAGATCCTAGTGACAACCCGAAAAAGAAAGAAAACTCAAAGAAAGCGAACATGAGATAGGTTGCAGCATACAAAAAACTACTCGAGCTAAAAGAGAACATGGAGATTCCACTACCAACCGGCACAACATAAAGCGGAAAGGAGTTCGGCTCACGAATCCATCAAAAGAAGCATTTCTCAGGAGGCAACCTAAGTGGGGTAGGGGGTCAAAAAAAATATTTTCTAGAATAAAAGTTATAAATTGAAATAATGCTATAAATTTAAAAAATTAATTATATAGACTTGCAAAAATAGTCTAGTTTTGAAAATCTAGTACTAAATTTTTTATATTATTGCATTTTTGCTAGTTTGCTAGTATTGTATGGGATAAGTTGTCACAAACTTTAAGATTTAGTTTAGCCAATATGTTATAATGTGTTTGTGATTTCCCATTTCTAGTGAAATCATGATACAAAAATGCAACATTGCGTACTTTGAGGGACATAAAAAGTTTAGCATCGTGTACTTGAAATGTATCTAGGAAATTTTATGTAGTCATTGCACTTTACACTAATACATTTAAGCAATAAGGGTTGAAGTTAAGTTCTCTTGCTTAAGCATTTTTTTAGGTTTTTAGTTTTAAATTAAAAGGGTGAGTTATGAAAAAAGGGTTGCAAAAAGTTTGTTGAGTGAAAAAAAAAAAACTTACAAAGTATGAAGATCAAAAATCATGACGAAAAGTTCAAAGTTACAAATTTCGAAAGATTCAAGTTGAAAAAGTGAAGAATAATGCAAAATACCAAAAACCAAAGGCTAGTTTTCAAAGTTGTAATTTTTCTTTTTAGGTTATTTTACCATATGTATGCTTGGAGATTTAGCCATAAATTACCTTGAGGTTAAGAAAGTTTTCTGAGAATGTATTCGGAATGATGAATAAAATGAATTTCATTCAAAATAAGTGGGAAGTATTTATGAGGATTGTAAGTAATTAGGGCTTACGAAGTATTTAGGATATTTTAAACACAAATACATGCATAGTGCTAATGCGTAATTAGTGAGTTTAATTCGGATTCTTTTATGTGATATTGGTGGGCGATGTTTTGTGTGATGTATTAAAATCAGTTTTGCTTGAAGGAAAGCAAAAAAAAAATGTGGGGTATTTTGATATTGTCATAGTTATACACATATTTATGCATTATTTTAATACATTTAAGCTATATTTTTGGTGAAATGCAAAGATATTTAATACTTATAATGTTTGAAATGTATTTTTTAACCAAAAAGGACATTCTCAAGGAAAGGGGCTGAAATTAAAGAAAGTTTGATTCTCACGGCATAGCATAAAGAATCTTCTTAGATCCTTGCATTAAACCTTCTCACAATGTGACACAATACTTGTCACGATGTGACCACGTATCAAGTCCATAATTTTCTATAGAAAAGCATGGATTACTTAGCGCATACATGAAAAGCATAACTCCCACAATGTGGCACCTATTTTCCACGTAGTGGCGACCAATTTATGGAAAGTATATATCGGTCTTATAATCAAATTTAGAAGACCTAGAGTAGAGAGTTGCGATTGAAAAGCGAAAAAACACCTTCTAAGAACCTTTGGAAGGTAGAAGAATATTAGAGATCAAGATATTGGAGCAAGAATTTCACATCATTCGTTCGGTATGCCTAGACTTAATCATGTTTAACCTAGCTTTCTATATGACTGTGTGTTTTTTTGCTGTAATCATGAGCGAAATCCTTAGACTTTCGTTTAGTAATGATTAACCCTAATATTATGTGTTAATTTCTCTTTTTATGGATTATATGAAGTTGGTTTAGCTTGAGTTTGATATATCAATATCTATTATGTTAAAAGTGTCAATCTTTGTTGCTTAGATACCAAGCTTTGTGTAATTGAATGATCATTTTGATTGCATTAACTTGAATGTCTAGTTGTTTATGAAACTTAAATTGCTAGAGCTATGATTGGCCAAATCCTAGATTATGTGATAAAGGTAGTTGTTTTAATTGTGTCAGAGAACATAACTAAATCATAATTTATGTTTTGGTTATTTGTCGAGATCGTAGATAATTAATCTTAGATTTATCATACATATCCCAATAATATTAATAATCAATTTAATGTCCCGTTTGTGTAAGAACATTTCATAGTAGTTCATAAAATTTGTGAAAATATTAGAGATTGGATAAATATTTTTAATAACATTTATATTAGTAACCAACTAAAGATAATCTAGGAAAAGTGGTGATTCAAAGCTAAACTGTTTTTTAATTTTCTTGATTTACAATCATCTTAGTTATTTACTTGCTTTAATTTTTAGTTGGATGAGTAATTAAATTAATATAAACTTGCAGAACTAGGCAAAAAAATTCATTAAATTTAGTTGTTATCTTAGTTTAACCTTTAGGTTTTATTTTATTAATTGAAATATCATTTTTTATGATCGGCACCCAACATATTTTACTACGATATAATCTAACTAGTTAACTTTTATTAGGTTTATAAATAGTCAGCTTGATTGTGTCTTAACTAGTTAACTTTTATTAGCTTTATAAATTAAAAACTAGTAGGTATATAGTTTGAACATCAATAGTCAGCTTGATAGTTTGCATTGGCGTTAGTACCAGCTAGGCCACCCAGCGGCCGCCAAGGCAGCTTGCTAGATGCTTTCCGTCGTTGCTGTCAAATTGGGCAGTCGTGTCGTGTTTTTGTTTGACACGACACGACAAGGTTTTGTTTAACACGAACATGACATGACACGATGTCATGTTTTTTACCAATTAAAACACGATAACACGACACGACACGACACTACAAATATAATATTACATAATTCAAATTTTAATCTTGACACGAACACAAATTCAAATTTTAATTATGTCCCGATTTCGTGTATTCTTGTCATGTTGTATCATAAATTAACACCCCTAATTCCTTGATTGCGTTCCAAGTAAATAAATATCGTATTTGCAAGTTTGGCATAAATTCATGGCTATGACAATTACAATCCTTAACTTAACTTATGGACACAAGTCAAGGATTTAGATCCAAAGTTTGGCATAATCCATACTTCCATAGGATTTAATGTGAAAGTTGCAATCATTATTCAGTAGCCTAAATTATGGCATTCAAATCCGGGGCCTAAATCTTTAATTTCTATTATGAGATTAGGAGTGATGTTTTTGTCGAGCTCCACCTTGTAAAAGATGGAGATATAGTTTTGCTAAGTTGGGAAAAACGATAGGAGAATAAGAGCAAAGAAAATGAGAAAGAAATCTAAGTAGGTCGGATTGTTTGGGTGGATTTCTCAGCATACCGGATTCTTGGGCTAGTATATGCCAAACCGTCTTTACAGCGACGAGCCAGACCCGCTTCTCCACGTATCGTGCCACGAATTGATAAAACCGCCCGAGTTGTAGCCACGTGGCAACATCCCAAACGTGGTTTTCTCAACCAAATTTCTTCTGAAAATTCAAAAAACATCAGTTGGATTCCTGCCTAAACATTACGCTGTGAAAATGATTCTTTTCGCACTTGCTAAAGATGATTTCATAGCTTCGATTAAGAACAGCCATTGAAAGTCAAGTAGAACTTCTTACATTAACACAAACATAAAACACTTAAAAGACTTAAATATACATACATACTACTACTACTACCACTTCTACTTTTTATAAACATAAACTCCAAACTCGACCTCAAAATCAAGCAGCGGTTTTCCTGGCCTTCTTAGCAGCAGGGGACTTGATAGACTTTGGCTGTTTCGCTTTTGCTGGTGTCATCTTCTTCGCCTTCTTCACCGGGGTTTGCTTCTTCGCCGCAGCTTTTTTAGTTGCTTTTACCGCCTTCTTTGGTCGCGCAGCGGCTGTGATGGTGGTGGTGGCGGTAGCTCTTGCAACAGGGGCAGCAGGCTTTTTCGACTTTGTTTGCTTCGGTTTTTTGGCCGCAGCAGTGGGCTTCTTGCCACCGGCGGCCGCCGGTGCCTTTTCTTTCTTGCCGGATTCAGACAGCTTGTATGAAGCCTTGACTTTGGTTAACTTTCCTTTTGAAGCGGAATTCTTCAATTGAAGTGCTAACATCTTCTTGAAATTCTCCGGTAGCACTGCCTTGTGCTTATCTTCCATGTATTTTGCGATTGCGTGGGGGCTTGATCCACCCTTTTCTTTCAAAGCCAACAGAGCCTCTTTGATCATCTGTAATGGAAACTCAATATTAGTGTGAAGAATCAGATGATTCAAAACGATAAATATGGTGAAGTAATCCTACAGATCAAAATAAAACCTTTTAAAGATTATGATCAGGATCAAAACCGATTACATAATTCAAATGATACCAACTGATTAATCAGCGAAAGTGTGAACTGATCATGATCACGTTAATCTGGAAACTGCAATGAATAAGATTAAAGGGATTACAAACCTGGAAATAAGGAGGATGAGAAGCGGTTTTAGTAGTTTTCGCCTTCTTCTCCTTCGGGGTTTTAGCCTTCTTCACGACGGGCTGCTCCGCCGCCGGTTTCTCGACGACAACGTCCGCCTTATCACCACCGGTTGACGACATCACGAAGTCTCTAGAAAAGGTTAGATATTTAAGAGTCTGTGTTTATCTTGAAACTTGTTACAAAGCAGTTAGTGAGATAAGCTATTTATAATTGAGAATGATAGCAGAGTATTCTTGAAGTGACTTGTGATTGGTTACTTTTGTTTCGCTAGGATCGATAGAGAGATGATCGTGACCGTTGATTCGAGTGGCCATGGATCGTTGATAAAGGGGATAATTGGGATAAATGAACCGTTTTTCTTCCATGAACGGGTTGTGTTTTCTTACCATGTTTCTTTAACTAATTTTGTTCTTTTAGTTTCTCAATTGTGAAATCGATTTTTCAATTGTTGTTGTTTGAGAATTAAGTCCGAGCTTTATCCAAGGACGATTTTTTTGTTTTTATTTTTTGTATTGTGTTTAGATTGATTTATGTTTCCTTTATTACTCACAAGTAGTGAAACTTTTAGCTTTACACCAAAATGCAATTTCATTTTGTAAGTTGAATTTTTTTTGATTCCCTTGTGATCCATTACATCATAGCAAACAAACTCCAACTCTTTTTGGTAATCAGTAGCAACAGTTTATATAAAAACAATTAAAATTGCAATTGACCTGAAAATGTTTCACAAATGATCAAATCAGACTGATGATGCTGCCACGAGAGTTTTTAAATTCCTCCACAATCTCAAATAAATAAATAAAATATAATTCATTGTAAATATATAGTTGTCACCTTCTTCTATCTCTTACTGTCTCTTTGGGTTTGAGATGCTTTTAGATGTTGGGTTTGATATGCTTTTAGATGTTGCAGCTACAATCATTGGGTTGTTGTCTTCTACCAATCTCTACAACAACACCAACCAAATATTTTATAAATACACACTTCTCTTTTTATTCCCTCATCACTTAAATGGTTAAAATATCCTTTTTTTATGAAAAGTAAATACTTTCATCAAACTATCCAATGAGATCATAAGTATGGATGAACATGGGATGGAATCGGCATCGTTCCTGATTTCCTGAATATTGAATTTGATCAATAGTTAATTTCGAGGATCGTACCAAATTAACGTTACTAGTATCGGTACCGGGAATGGTACCGATTTTCAGTACTAGTATCGGTACCGAATCTCGAATTTCATGATTTTGGAATACCAAAATGTTTACTGAGAGTGTTCTTTTCTGCCATGAGTTTGATGCTTCGAATCAAACATTAGGCTAATAGTTATCATGCTATCCAACTTAAACTACATAGAACCTAAGGTATCATGAGCATCTACCCATGTAACATAAGCACATAACATATTCTAGCATATATGTATCCTTCGCAACTAGAATTCCCTAATTACCCTGCCATTAACCATTTCTCAATTAAATCCTTTGTTGGTTAGTCATACTTAGTCCTGATAAATGGCCTACCTTAGTTATCCTAACTAAACATAGCTCCTAAAAATATCATACAATCAACAAGCAAGATCTTACTAGTCTAGCATACCAAGACACCAAGAGCCCTAAACTGACATGCATAACGAGGAGTTATCCTAGCCATACTAGCATACTTGTATACTCATAAACACCTCTTTCCTACCATACAAAATATATACAATAGGATACATGGCATAGTGAGAAAGTCACCTAAATTGACGAACCGGAGAAGCGCATCAGCACTCTTATGCCTTGCACTGCTCACTATGAACCGACTAACACCAAAAAGAGATAAATATTCAGTCAACAATACAAATCCTCAAAGTTTAACTCCATGTGATGAAGGGAGATATGTTGGTCCAAACCCTAAACCCTCATACACTGAAATACACATAAATAATAGTAAACACGTCCAAAACTACATAGAAGGAGCAAAGAGACACTATGGTGTATCGGCGGCGGCGGCAGTGGTGATGACAACATTGGCGAAAATAGTAGTGGGAAGGTGTGATCGATGGAATTGAGATCGATAGTTTATGGAATAGACGAATTTTTGATGAAGGTTCTTGATCTTTGATGTCATCACCTGGAACTTTAGGAATATGTAGAGAGGGTGGTGTAACGCATGTAATTTGAGGCTAAACGACTAGGTATTTTAGTAATAATTATTCATTTTATTGAATAATTAAAATCCTCAAATAGGAAATATTAATATTTTTTATCGTATAAACATTATGTGGACAAATATTATGAGTATATAATTTTTTTAGAACATCTTATTATAAAATTTATTGTTGAATCAATAAGATAAAGTTTAAAAATAAAGGATTATTTAGGATAAATAATGTGTAGTAGTCATGATGACGATCACATGGATATAAAAAATGCCTAAATCAGATTGCATATGAATAGTTATGATTTTTCGAAGTTTTCTAGTTTACAAAATGAGAACGCAAAACAAAAAAGTAATCAAAATTCACTCTTTGATTAAATGGAAAAACTAACTCAAAATCGATGTTTTATAATCTATTCTCATAATCATAAACTCGATTATAGATAGGTATATATAGCCTAACTAACCAGCTTGTATTAGACTAGAAAACTTATGACCAACTTGCCATAAACTAAACTTTCCATAAATTAGAGTGCTTGGTCTCCAAGTCCTTATCGACTTAGGATTCCAACAATCACCCCCGAATCTCTAAGTCCTTCTAGAGAATTCTTCAACCCCGATCAACATCCTATTATCTCTTTTCACCACCCCGACCTCTTTATCAAGCTTGTTCTGAGAGCAACTTTCCACCTAACAACAAGACTAGGTCACGACCACATTTACCGTCTTCCGTCACCCGCAAAACGAACCGAATCAAAGCCACCCGCTTTGACGTCTTCTCGTCCGTTTATTTTGCGTCTCCGGTTGGTCTCTCTCTACCTTAGAACCAGCCTGATCAAGAAAAATTGAGGCTGCTGTTGAGATGCTTCAACTTGTAATCAAAAACAATCTACACCCCCTTAAAACGAACCCGGTTCCCGCTGCGTCTGCCCCACAGCAAAAGGTTACGGTATTCTTGAAACCGACTCTCAAACCGGCACCGTCTTCACCTCACTCTGATACCAATTCTAGTTTACAAAATGAGAACGCAAAACAAAAAAGTAATCAAAATTCACTCCTTGATTAAATGGAAAAACTAACTCAAAACCGATGTTTTACAATCTATTCTCATAATCATAAACTCGATTATAGATAGGTATATATAACCTAACTAACCAGCTTGTATTAGACTAGGAAACTTATGACCAACTTGCCATAAACTAAACTTTCCATAAATTAGATTGCTTGGTCTCCAAGTCCTTATCGACTTAGGATTCCAACAAGTTTCGTTTTCAACCTAATACAACAATGTGTGTCATAAAAATTGAACTAGAAAACAGATGCTTGTTAGCCAAAACTATCTAAACAAAAGTTGAATATGGAACCATATTGTGTTCTTTTGTATACCATAATAATAGCACTTAAAATCAGTAAACCTTCCTTTAGATTTACTATGATGCTTCACTTTGTTACTCGGACCTCTTCAATGACTTTTTCCCCTGCTTTTTATAACCAAGACATCTGAATATGAAAAGTAGGCTTGTGACTTCCTTTTCACATGTCCATTTAAAAATACAACCTTTGGTTAATTCCATAATAATACCTTTTGCTGTAGAGTTAGACAATGATGGCTAAAAAGTCTCCTAATAATATGTCAAGGTACCAAGGAGCCATAAACTTTATATATAACCTTCAAACTTGATACCCATTATTGCAAGTGGATTTTTACAATGCCCTAAAATGCATTTAAGTGATCAATGATAGGAGTTCCATCATGTACTACAAGCTAATCGTTTTTTAAATCAATAATAGTTTAGTGTTCCTGTTATTTTGAGCAAGGTTGTAAAAAATGTTCGAGCTTGACTAGTTAATGGATTGGGGTTAACAGATTAATCGATTAAGCGGGAATTAAATAAGGATTAAACAGGAACCCAAAATTGCTAATTCGTTGAATTTTAAACAATTAAATATGACTAATATCATAACAAATTTTGTAAATATTACTAATATCAAAACAAAATAGGTAAATATGATTAATACAACAATAAGCATTCATCAAATAGTTTTATTGAGATAGAAGTTATTCAAAGTATTAAATTTCATTATTTTCTATTGCTTTTTTAACATTGTAGTTATGGATTAATTGTTAGGCATCTTCTAGTCGGTTGGGTAGCACCTAGGGACTAATAAGAAATTAATCGAAACCTAGTTACAACTCTCTGTGCTTGTTCCATAAAGTACGAGCATGAGTCTTTTTGCTAATATCATTCAAAATATTATCGTCAACCCATTTTCAAAAATACCCACAAGAATTAGCATGTGTTAGATAACATTATATAGTTGAGTACTCATAAGTTAGATTGGAAGTAAAAAAAGCATAAATAAATAGTGCTTTTTTTTAATGTTACTAGTTAATAAGAATATTAGTACAAATTGCTTATTCCATCCACAATTATTAAAATTGGTTGATATTATGAAATATAATATTATACAAAGAGTTGTTACAATGGTTAAAAGAACCAAATGAGTGTGGTTTAAAAAAGAGTATAAGGTAAGGTTAAAATCATTTTTGACTTATTAAATATGAAACAATTATTTAGGAATTGAAGAGAAAGTGAACAAGATCAAGGGCAACAAGCAAGGAAAATATTGTATTTAGATTAACCTTGCTACCAAGGTACATACAAGTAAATTTTTTCCATTATGGGATACATTGCAAAATATTTGATTTATGATACAAAGTTTATTATGCAAATGATTATGGATGCTTTCAAACGTGCTAAATGTTTATATAGGAAAATTACATTTTCATCTAATATGAATCAATCAAAGAGGAAAGTAGCAATTTTATATCAATACGATTTGTAATAGGAGTTTCCTATTTTATATCAATACGATTTGTAATAGGAGTTTCCTGTTAGTTTTCGATAATAAATATGCAAAATAAATAATCAATGAATTATAACATTGATTAATGAGGCTTGTGTTTGACACAATTCCATTAAAGAGATCCGCCGTCTATTCCCAAGGTACAACATCCGCAACAGTATGTACTGCTGAATTTGACCACTTGCCTGATAAATTCTCCGAATTTATATGCAGAAAGAAGGATAATATAGTATTCAATCGGGGTGTGAGTGAAAGCAAGGTCTCTTTACATACCAAACTTTGTAACTCCAATAATTAATTCAAAATTAAATGAATTAACTCGCATTAAATACATAGGTTATAAAATTATATCAATGACCAAAATTGTAAATTCTGCAAAACATGGCTTTCAAGAGCTTGAATTTTCGAAGCAGGTCGCACCCACAAAGGTTCGTTGAATTTTGTCTACGAAATCCATGATGCATACCCCGTGCGTGTGCATATGTGTTAGAGTAAAGTCATGCATATAAACTTGTAAACCCATTACGCATTTGTGCTTATAAACCCATTAAGAGTTTTCATTTTTTTTCCTATGTGGGACATATTCCCAGAGTCACTTTATTTGCTAACTTTATTTTCAAATACTCATTTTTGAGCATTGGTATCTCATTCATATTTTCCGTTTTGGACGCAACATATATCGTTTTGAAGCTCTAACAGAGGAGAACATAACCCACTAAGGATTAATAAAATATACCATATATGTTTATATTTAAATGTGTTTAAAGTCTAATAAAAATACATAATATTTATTAAAATTTTCAACATTTCCTTGATTTTAGTCGTCACAAACAAAAAAAAATAGTTGATGATTAGAGGATACGACAATTTTTTGTTGGAACGGCCGATACGACATTATTAGTTTGATATTCAGAGAAATTACGACATTCATTGATTCGGAACACCAAACATATTAGTTATGATTAAATGCGAGTAGTTATTTGGAAGATAAGAAAGTAGATGTGTTGTAATCATGGTCGTTTTCAAAAACAGTAATAGCATATGGATTATTCCGGTTTTGATTACTCCATTAGAGGTGAACGTGACCTAAATTCAATGAATTTGATTGTCGATGATGAAGAAGGTATTGGGTTGGTAATTGATTATAACAGAATGAATGTATTTGGTCAAATTTGGGTGTTGTTTATATCTCCAACATTTTATAATGATAATGAATTACCTATGTGATTAATGTATGGTTTTGTAGTAAGTTATGAGTTGGCGAGTCAATCATAAATGATGCAATGAATACAAGGTAGCGTGTTTATGGTTAATGAGTTAATATTTATTTGTGATAAGGCATGTGAGAGGGAAGTTAAAGGCATATAGTCTTAATCATAAATGATCATGTATATGTGTTAATGTATGGTAGTGTTCACTTGATAAGGTTAAATTTGATGTATACTTAAATAGTTGGTATTTGTAGTATTTTGTTTAACCGATGCATGCGTTAAAAATAATAACACGAGGGGCAATAATGAATGAATACACAAGATGTTGTTTTACTGTCGTATCTACAATTGCTAATGATTTTTATTGTTTTACTGTTGTATAAATAGACACACAATCAGTTTCTGGAGGTGATGGTGAAATTTGTAATTTTCTTGGCCTTAGCCTTTACAGATTATATGTTTGTGAGCAAATTATATGGTTATATTTAGGAAGTTTTAACAATTTCTTGATGTATATGGCGTTCTTGATGTATATGGTGTGTCTGATTCATTACATGAGTCATTCAGTAGTAATGACATTGATTTACCAGGTGGAACATCAAAGCTGCCAAAAGTGATATGTAATAAAGGGAGTGAGATGAAGAAACAATTGATTAGTGCGTGTGAGAAAGTAGTTTCATCTCCAAAAAGTAGTTAAAAATTTTACACAATATGCAACTTGTGTCAATCATAACTATAAGATTTGAAAAGAAATAAGAGAGCTAGAAAAAGCACGGTGTAGTAAGAATGGTTGAAGATTATAAGAATGATTAAATGTTTTTTTTGGTCAGTTGGGTGTTAAATAATAGTGTTACGAATTTGGATTTTCTTTTTATTTTATTTTTATTTTTAAATTTTAGCAATATAAGTTTGTTGGATATATTATTGCGGTGTTAGTGAAAATAATATTGAGTTACAGGAAGATTGTTTACAATGAGCTCATATTTTGGTGTGTTATGTTATGATTGTTGATTTTAGAGTAAGTTACACGAATGGTCCCTATGATTTGGGGAATTTGTACGTTTGGTCTATAATTTATTTTTGTTAGCTTGGAAGATCCTTATTATTTGTTATGTTGCCTGTTTGGTCCTTGCCTTACCTAAAAAAGACTATTTTGCTATTAATTTTTTAATTTATTAAATAAACTCACCATCAACCCCACCTCCACCTCACCTTATATTACTTCTCCTAGCCCACCTTATTTAAATAAATTAAAAATCAATGACAAAATAGTTATTTTAGGTAAGACAGAGAACAACCACGCAACAAAAACAAACAATAAAAACTTTTTGAGTTAAAAAGAAATAAATTTGGGACCAAACTTACAAATTACCCCAAATCATAGGGACCATTCATGTAATTTACTCTTAACTTTAATCATAATTGAAGATGAGTTTTATATGTTTTGTTAGTAGTAACAAGGTGATATGTGGAATCAATCATTAATGAACTTGTTAGTAGTAAAGGTGTTGTTATAGTAATGTGTTTAATCAATCATAATGAGTGTATTGTATGTGTAATGCACCAACTAAAGTGGTTTGTGATTTGACTTGTATACGAACAACAATTGTTATTAACTTATGAGTCTATATGGCTAAATAAGCAAGCAAGTATATAATGGTAAAGTGTTACTTATATTGTTTTATACTTTCAATCACAAATTATTGTAACATGGGAAGTTCAAATACTTTGGAAAAGTACACATTTAGTTACTTCAGTGCTAATACCAACAATTAGTACTACAACATATGATCATTCATCGCATTATTTCTATATTATTCTCCATAATGACAAGGTAATTATGTAAGTAACATTAATCATAACATTTTACGCACGAGTAGTTACGCCACTACATATAAGTTAAAGATGTATCCACTAACATAAATAAAAACATAACTTAAATAAATAAACCGCGTGGTTCGATTAAAAGACAAGGATAAAAACATAAAACTACCTAATGTTCCCAGTATATATCAACAATATAACATGGTCATGAAACAAAAGATTTACTAAATTCACACAACTTGTCGTGAATTTTAGTTGCAACAAATTTCATTATTTTTTCTTTTCTAGGATGCAGGAAGCTTATAGAAGGATATTATCTTTTAAAATATTAAAGCTAGACCTTAGGATGTTGCATAGATATATAACCCTTAATCTAGCCATTTTTTGCTCTTATGCAACACAATCCCCCTTGAATCCAGTTTTAACTCTTTGATGTTGCCACTCATGAAAGTCTCCATGTGGCGCATAGTGAAAACACTACAATCCGTGTTGTTGTTGATTGTTTCCCACAGGAGTTGGAGGATATGCCTTGAAACATTTGAAAATTGTTCAACGAGTGGATGCTAAATATATTCCATGTAATCAGATATGTATACATGTTGGATATGATGGACTAATATGGTTAATAAAGGCGACTTATATATATAAAAAGTAGTATGATATCTAATGGTATCTTACAACAACTTGGCCAAGAGGTCACTACGTCATAGTGATGGTTGACTGTTGACTTTTTTTGACCGTTAACCAAGGTTCTAAATAACGTAAGGCGTGACTTGGCGGCAATGTTAAGCCTCAAACTTTTCCGAGCCTTGGCGAGTCATGACGTTCGTAAGGCGTGACTTAAGGCGACAGTTTTCTATATAATTAATATTTTTATATGTATTTTCAACTATTATTCATTTTTATACACATATATGAGTTAAGGCGGCGTTTTGGCAAAGCTTGACGACAGGTGCAAGCCTTGGAGCCGTGGCGCGCCATGGCGGAGCCATGACGAGTTTTTTAGAACCTTGCCGTTAACTATTTAATTTTGAGAAAATTGACTTTGGGTCCAACTTGGAGGATTTTGGTTGTTGATTATGGCTTCATTTATTTTGGTGTTAGTTGGTTCGCATGATTGTTCAGTGCGAGGTGTGAGAGTGTTGATGTGCTTCCCCGATACTTCAGTTCAGGTGAGTTTCTCACTATGTCATGTATCCTATTGTATATTCTTTTCATGTTAGGATAGTGGTACTATTATAGTACGGGATGCTAGTCGACTAGGATAACTCCTTGTTATGCATGTACAATGTAGGAAACTTAGTGTCATAATATGCTAGACCGATAGAGTCTTACCTGAGGGTTATGTGATATTGCTAGGTGTCATGATTGGTTAGGATAATGTTAAATTATCTATTCGTTGAATGATTACTCTAAGAGATTGTACTCAATTAGGGTGGATAGCCTGAGATCTTTTGGTCTAATCCTGGACTGCATGGTTCGTGTTTGATTTATTGATTTTGGGTGGATCATCTATTCGAATTTCTATCTGATTCCAAATATGTATTTTTCATTGTATTGAAGACCAGAATTTAGCCCATGGCAATTGCACAGAAGACCATGATGTAGCTTATGGCAATGGAGTTTGGGATGGGTCTGTTTACTCCTTAAGCAGGGTCGTTATGAATGGTTGGGTTGGGCCCATTGTGTATGGTTGGGTTGGTCCCATTACATATGGTTGGGTTGGGCCCATTATGTATGGTTGGACGGGCCTATTATGTATGTTTGGGTGGGCCCTATTATGTGGGTTGTGTTGGGCCAGTAGCATATGATATATGTATGTGGATAGGAATTCGGTTGCTCGATGCTGGAGTCAAGGATTATATGTTGATGCATTGTATGTGTGGTGGAATATGTGGTATACTGGGTGGAACTCACTAAGCTTTATGCTTACAATTGTGGATGAAACATTTTGCAGGTCATTCATGAGAAGTGCTTGGTGGGACTGTACACATGCATCAAAGATATTCGTTTCTACGATTTTGTAAACTTAACTCTAACAATGTATGGTTTCAATCAAACAAATGTTACTCAATGGTCTTTGAAACAAAGGTTTAATTGGTAAATATTTTTTACAAACAAAAATCTCTCTGTAGATTTTGAAAAAGAATGCTTTTATTGAAGGAAATTAAGTAAATAGTTGAGTCAGAAACATGACCTCGGTCTTTTGCAGTGTTCTTGTTTGATTGTTGGATTGAGATTGTGAACATGGTATCTTTATCTAACTTTGATTTCAAAAAGGATGATGTGATACGTACAGTCAGAAGGAGCTCAGGAAGTAAGTAATTCTCAAAATACCCATATGATTTTGTAATTTTGCTATGAATTGTTATGCATGCTATAATGTAGGTTATAGATCTGCTCAAGATTGCATGCTAGATTTGCCTAATTTGTATAGAGGCCTTGTATCCTGTTTATGTGTATTGTTGTATGTATTGAGGGGTCTTTAGTTGATTTTAGTATAGAGGTGTGTTCGACGTGCATTTTGTGGGAAGGAAGAATCCTAGAGAGAGAGTATATGAAGTGTAGTATTATGCATATGGATATATGTATGTATGCATGTGAGGAATACTGAGGAACTTATATGTGGGTATGTATAGTGTGGGTTTACACTATGCATTGGTTTTTATGTTTTCTTGTTATCTTTCAGATTTAGGATGGCAAACTTTTGCGTTAGAGGTTCAAGTCTAAGTGATAGGGATGTCCATAACATCATATATGTAGAGATTTTGAGGTTTTTGAGAGAGGATTTGTCTGGTTTGATCAACTCTGTAAGGGATGAGTTGATTTCAGTGATGGATGAGCACCTTAGGGTTCTGCTGGCTGAGTTGGAGGGTAGTTGGCCATGGGACCGCAGAGTCACCTTTAAGGAGTTTTATGCTTGTGGGGATCCATGTTTCATGGGGAAGAGGGAGTTGATTGTCAGTATGAGATGGATTGCCAATGTGGAGAGTACCTTTCATGCCAACTTTTTTCCAGTGGAGGCCAAGGTCAAATTTACAACATGCCTTATGTGCGACGGAACTAGGGATTGGTAGTGCGAGGTACTTGAGAGTCTCGAACGAGGATCAGTCGAGTTTATGACATGGGAGGATTTTGTCACCAAATTTAAGAGAGAGTTCGTGCCGACCTTCGAGGTTTAGCGGTTGACCCGAGAGTATTTGGAACTTTATCAAACTATAGAGACAATGGCTAAGATCACCACCAAGTTTATAGAGAGCATTGCTTTGCCCAAAGTATATGGCTTCAGAGGAGATGAGGATAACTTGCTACCATGACATGTTAAGAACGAAGATCTGGGAGCACATGAGTATCTTAAGTCATAAGACTCTTTCTGGTTTAGTGGAGGCAGCCAGGGAAAGAGAACTGGAGTTGGATACAAAACAAAGAAAGAGGAAGCATGATCAGATTTATGCATCATCAATCGCAGTCAAGAAGGACATGGCGACTAACATTCGGTCAGGAGACCGAGAGACTCATGGGTTTTGCATGATGTGTGGCCTGGCTCATTGGGGTAAATGTCGCGTGCCAAATTATGGATGTCCACTACAGATGGGACTATAGTCATAGAGAGTCGAGGATGTGTTTCGTTTGTAGTAAGCTAGACCATGTTAAGGTTGATTTTCCTTAGAGAGTGGATGGGATGGTTTTGGATCCAACACCTTTAGCTTGGCAGTAACCAGATGGACGTCATGGGGCGGATGGAGTCCTAAGGGTTGGGGTCTAATTCATCGGTTTTCTTCAGTGCATTCGAGTGAAATGTTCCTTGGTGTCACCAGATCCTTCTTATTCTATCTTTTCATTGTTTCGGTTGTAACTTTGAATGACATGTTAAATGATAATGTCTTAATCAACTTGGGTGCTATTTTGAATGTTTATGTATGGTTGGATTGTCGTTGTTGTGATTTTATAGATGTATGTTGGAACTCTTTGGTTTTTATTGAAAGGATTCAAATTCTCTTATGCGATGTGATGTCAGGCATGGTTGTTAAGAACCATGTGGTGATTGCATTGGACCAAATTTTGATTGGTTTTGAGATTATCGTAGTTTAGCTAATTCCAATTAGGGGAGAATCTCCTTGTCATATGGAGACATTTCAAAGTATAGGTCATATCACAGTTTCATGTTCAAGGTTAAAGGATGAAAATGAGAAGATTCAATGTTATCCATATGGAAGATCAGAAGCATCTTTGGCGATGTAAGTGAGGGTTAATGATTAGGCTCGGGTCGAGGGTTATGTAAGAGCCTCTCTACCTATTCTTTTTTGATGAAGACTTTGGGGTTTGAAGAATGAATCGAATACTTGATAGGTTCTAGTAGACTAAGGGTCCGTCTTGGGTTAGTTTTGCTTGGTATCTTTGTAGGCTGTTTGAAAGACCATGGGGGGGGGTGGCAATCATATGAGTGTTGTAAGACTACGATTTGGCTCGTAGCATTCATTTGGATGAAATAGGTCGTTGCAGGGGTAATTGTAAGAATATGGGAGGACCATAACATTCACTTGAGTTGAGTCAGACCCGTCATTATTTTTTTAGTTGCCCTTTTGTTCAAACATAAGGGTTGTTAGAGCCATGTCAATTTTTAGGCTTGTATAACTTTTTTTAGCTAGGCGAGGCCCATGTTTCTTGGGTAAGACTTGTAGACGAGGCACGTTTATATATGTTATCTTGGTCGAGACCCGTGGGATAGGCAAGTTTATATATGTTATATTAGGTAAGGCTCGTAGTCAAGACGCGTTTATATGTTTGTTAGGCTTTTGTTTAGGGTTTGCTTTTGAATTCATGTGTGACGTTGTCGGCTCCAGCGGAAAGTCGTGTATGCCATTCTTCAGTTTACCAGTAGGATGTCATAAGGTTGGGGAGGTCTTGATCGGATCAGATCCATGAGTTTTTGTTTAGCATGGTTGATGCACAAGGTGGCTTTGTTTCCCTAGAAGTCATGCATGATCTTGATGTCTTTGATTGTGGATAAGGAAATTAATTCTTCTCAGTATCATCTAGTCGTGATGTGTTGGTGTTTGTATCGTCGTTGAATTGTGTATTTCTTGCTAAGGATTGAATCAAATTTTAGGTTTGAAGGAAGTATCCATATAGAACATTGTTCCGGTGCTACAACAAATGTGATTTCAACCTTTAGAGGTTGTCACTCAACTTTGGGTTATGCACATGGTTTTGGAAATCCTTGTGTTAGTAGTTACAGATTTTGGCATTCTGAGTGGTGTCGACTCATGTTGAAGAGAGTGGGCTTAGAAAAACCCACAAGGGGTTTAAATGGTATTTTAAGAATAAATTGTAATGACAGATTTCAAGGATGAAATCTAATTTAAGTGGGGGAAAGTTGTAACGTTTTCCTGAATAGATCAGTTGAATACCTTAATGGGTTAAAGATAAGGTTTTTGAGGAAAACCTTATGTCACTGCATAGTGAATAGATGACCACGACGTGTCATGGCATGTATTGGGCACGTGTCCTAATGGACACGATGATGTGGCAAGGAGGACACCATGGTGTGTTAGCAGTTGCAGCATAAGCCCATAATTTTTAGGTCTTCTCTCATATTTAAGCACCTTAATTCTTGTATTATATCATCCCCATCAACCTCCATCTCTCAATTTTGAAACCCTAGCATCCCCTTAATGATTATGAGCTTGGTGGCTTAATATTGAAGTTGTTTTCTTGATTTGGTGAAGCTTGTGAGGAAAGGAATATCTTCTTGGTGCAAGGAAACAAAAGGAAAGTCTAATCCATCATCTTTTTCAAGTTTATGAGTTATTAGAGGTATAAATCTTACACCTTGACCTTTTTTTTGAGATTCATGCTTATGGTCTTTAGTAGTTGATTTTGGTCCCTTCATGGATGCTCTTGGAGTTTGGGGATCTCTAAAGTTCATTGTGACATGTTAGTGGTCACATGATTTTGATTAAGAGGGAAAAATGTCTTAGCTTAAATGTTATTGATAATATGCCAAATTTTTTGTTATATTAAGGACTTAATGGGCTTAGGGTTGTAAATATTGCTTTGGGGTGAGGTCCTAATGGATACAGTTGAGAAGGATTAGATCTGAAGTGAGGAGCCTAGATCTATAAGGATTAAGCTCTTAATGAGGTAATGAGTGATTTGATAGGAACCACGACGTGGTGGAGTCCAAATGCATGATTTCTTTGTCTTGGCATGCCCACAAAGTAGCCAAGGAGGGTCCACAATATAGTAATGTCCTGCATGTCGACCATTTTGTCTAGAATGCCCACAACATGGCCAAGAGGTCACCACATCGTGGTGATGTTTGACTTGGTTGAATGTTAACTTTTGACCAGTTTGACTTTGGGTTAAAATTGGATGATTTGGGTTGTTGATTATGGATTCATCTCTTTTGGTGTTAGTCAGTTCACTTGATTGTTTAGTGTAAGATGTGAAAGTGTTGTTGTACTATGCCATGTATACCATTGTATATCCTTTACATGTTAGGATAATGGTCATGTTGGAGTATGGGATGTTAGTCGACTAGGATAGCTCCTTGTTATGCATGTACAATGTAGGACACTTGGTGTCATGGTATGTTAGACTGATAGAGGCTTGCCTGAGGGTTATGTGATACTACTAGGTGTCATGATTTGTTAGGATAATAGTAGTATTGTTTGTTTGTTGAATGATTACTCTAAGGGGTATATACAATTAGGGTGGATAGCCTGAGAACTCTTGGTTTAATGCCCGACTGCTTGGTTCTTGTTTGATTTATTGCTTTTGGGCGGATCATTTATTCGAATGTCTATCTGATTCCGATTATGTATGAGCTTTTCATTATATGGAAGACCAAGATTTGGTCCCTGGAAATTTTACAGAAGACCATGATCTAGCTCATGGAAATGGAGTTTAGGATGGGTCCGTTTACTTCTTAATTAGGGCATGATATGAATGGTTAGATTGGGCTGGTCCTGTTATGTATGGTTGGGTTAGGCCTATTATGTATGGTTGGATGGGGTCCGTTATGTATGTTTGGATGGGTCCTATTATGTGAGTTGGGTTGGGCCCATAGTTTATGAGATATGTATGTGGATAGGAGATTCAGTTGCTTGATGTTAGAGTTGAGGATTATATGCGGATGCATTATATGTATGGTGGAATATGTGGTATACTGGGGGAACTCACTAAGATTTATGGTTATAGTTGTGGATTAAACATTTTGCAGGTTGTTCGTCAGAAGAGCTCAACGGGATTGTACACATGCATTGAAGATAATCGTTTCCATGGTTTTGTAAACTTAACTGTGATAATGTATGGTTTCAATCAAACAAATGTTACTCAATGGTCTTTGAAACAAATGTTTAATTGGTTAATCTATTTTACGAAAAAAAAATTATCTCTATAATTTTTGGGACGTTACATGTTCATATTAAGGATTCAACTAACATTGAAGACTCAATCCATACCGTGGACTTACCTTATGATTACGCGTTGACTTCGACTGAGGACATTGATAACTTGAAGCTATCCATGGTGGCTATAATTTCTATAATAATATTTAAGTTCTTATAGCTTACACACATGATATTGATTCCTTTTTACATGGTCAACCTCCACACTCTACTCCGAATACATATATCAAATTCACCGCTCCTTCGATCGAGTCTTCACCAAAGACCACACATGTATATCAAGTTCCAATATTCTCCATCCTCATCAATCAAAAATGTAAAGACTTACTCATATGCCTGATTAGAATCCACGTCATGTAAGTCTCTTAAGCATAAACCTTATAAATATATGGGAACAAGTGTTTGTTTGGTAATGCTAGACCAACAAAGGATAGGTCATTTGATGACATATTTATTTATTTATTTTAGTTGATTTTTTCATAGGAAACATAAGTTCAATACTAATTGGAACTCATGGCTTCAAAACCCAATTCTAAACTTGTTGATGTAATTTCATTTTTTCACTAGTTAATTACTAATGTTTTATTTATACATATTCGGCTGTTAAAAAAATCGTAATAATCATATTATATTTTTCTTATAAACATCATAGAGGTAAAATATTTTACATATGTTTAAAATAAACAAATTATATAAGAATCATGAAGGAAAATTAGCTAATTTTATAAAAAAGTTTTTAAAAATTGTAATGTCCTAAATTTTAAACCAGAGTTTTGTTTTAAAAACATAGATGAACATCCAAACCATTTTCATAAACGTTGAAGTAATAATTTGTTTTAAACATGATTAGATCATAACATTGAAACATATCAAAAATCATCATGAAACAACGAAAGTCTATAACATAATCGGTAGCAAAGCACATGCGGTACATTCAAATTGGAGCCTTCCCACTGCCAGTAGCAAAACCTAAAAATATTTAATCAACAACTATAAACATGAAGCTTAATGATTTCCTCAAAATACTTGTAACACTCTCAAATTTCAAACAAAAATTTCATTTTCAAATCCCATAAAATCAGTATCACATTTTCTCAAAACCACAATGTATCAAATGTCAAAAACACAATTCAACAAAACAACTGATAATATCCTAGAATCCTCCACATAGTCTCGAACATATGTGTACAATCAAGCTGGTGCCTTCCCACGCTCCTGAGAAGTACCTGAAACACATAACACACAACACGATAAGCATGAAAGCTTAGTGAGTTTCCCAAAATACCACATACGCAACTAATAAGCCTCTCATGGCTATAACTTGACATGGAACCTCCGATCTCATGTGTCTCGGTGTGGACCCTCCGTTCATGTGTCTCAGTGAGGTCCCTCCGGTCTTACAGCTTGGGTTGGAACCTCCAATCCTATATCTCAGTGAAGACCCTCCGGTCTCACAACACAGATTAGATCCTCCGATCCTATCTCAGTAAAGCATAGAATAATATAGTATATATCATAAAGACAAAATGCATAACATCACATAACTCAGTATAAGAAAATATGACCCTCCGGTCGATAACTAAAATAAGACCTTCTGGTCACACAATATTACCGCTCAGGTAAGTATAGTAAGAAGACTCACCTTATAAGTAAGCAAGTAGATCTAGTACCCCACGAACAATCTAGACTCCACCTACATAATATAATTATCTCTAATAAGCGATTTGTAATAACCAATCCTAGATGCTAAGCTAACTCCTCCACTAGATCTCAAAAGGGTGAAAAGACCATTTTACCCCTCCACGGTCTCTAAGGTCCACAGTTGACCAAACCCTAAAAGTCAACGCTCAAGTCAACAGTCCATGTTGACTAAACTCGTCGAGTGCATCTATGCGAATCCTCGAGTTCCTTCGTTTTCTTTGAAGTATCAGGAAAAATCCAACTTAACTCGTCGAGTTGTCTCACCAACTCACCGAGTTGTAGTGCGTCCAGTCTATCCGAGAAAACCCTAGCTGACTCATCGAGTTAGCTCATGCACACCTCGAGTCCCTCTAAACCAATATTCATTTAGACGATTCTAAGCAGAAATAATGTCCCAAACTCTAGATTTGGCCTCCCAAGGCTGAAATACCATGTAAAGTTGTAAGCTTTACATCCATGCATGGAATATAGGGCTCGAAATACCATAATAAGCTCCATATGGGGTTTAATGCATAAAATCTTGTCACTAGCTTGATAAAGCTTTGATCTTTGGGCTCAAAGGACCTCATATGGTCCAGATCTGATGTTCTAACTTCATGTCATGCTCAAATGACTAAATAACCAAAAGATGGATGAAATAATTCCCTAAACCCCCTAGAAAAGAGATCTAACAAAAGAAATGGTCAAGGTGGTAGCTTTGTAACATCCATAAAAATTCAAGCCA